>NC_091362.1:235168-342734 GCF_038502225.1 Cherax quadricarinatus
ATGTGTGCAGATTACAAGGTTTTTGCGAAAATTTTGGGTAATAGACTGAAGAAGGTCATGGGGTCGGTGATACATGGGGGACAATTTGGTATCCCGGGGAGGAGTATGCGGGTAGGTCATGGACGTATTCGGGATTTCCTTGAGGGTAGTAGTAAGGGAGGTATTCTAGGTCTGGATTGGGAGAAAGCTTATGATTATGTTGATAGGGACTTTTTGTTTGAGAGTATGGTGAGAATGGGTTTTGGAGGGAGGGTGGTTGGATGGGTGAGGACATTGTATGAGAATGCATCGATGAGAGTACAGGTAAATGGTAGGTTGGGTAGTTCAGTAAGCATGGGGAGGGGTTTAAGGCAGGGGTGTCCACTCTCCCAAATACTCTTTGCATGTATGCAGAATCCTTTCTATGTTCTGGTTGATGGTGGGATGGGAAGGATGGGGGAGAGAGGTGGATTTTGTGGGAATATTGTTGGTTATGTAGATGATACAACTGTTTTACTTAATGAGATAGAAGATTTAAGTAAAGTGGGAAGGGTAATTGAGATTTTTGGGAATGCTACTGGGATGAGAGTTAATAAGCAGAAATCACGGTTGTTGGAGGTAGGCAATTGGGTAGGAGGGACCTTGGGGGAGGAGTTTGGATGGATAACTGTAGATAGGCTAAAGATTTGTGGGATTTTGTATTTAGCAGATGTACAGGAGAGTAGGAGGGTTAATTCAGAAATGGTAATGGACAGAGCTTTGAGTAGGCTCAGGAGTCTAAGGGCCGGGGATGTAACCTTGCATCAAAGGGTTGTGGTGGTAAATACACTGATTTATAGTAAGGTGTGGGGAGTGGCGGAAATTTACCCCTTAAGATGTCAGGATATTATGGAATTACAAAGAAGAGCCTTAAGGTATGTGTGGGGTTTTGGGAGGGCGTGGTTGGGTAAAGATGTGGTAATGACTGCGGTAAGACAGGGAGGATTGGGATTGATTGCATTAGGGTCTAGGGTGAAGGCGCTATATGTGAAGCAGAGGTATATTCGGGCAGCGGGGGAAAGGGGTCTTCGGGTGGGGGAGGTGATGGGGGATATCCGCAAATGGTGGGGTGGCAGGGACTTAGTGGAGTGTGAAGATATGTTGCGGTTTATGTTAAAGGTACGCAATGTTAAAAAACTCAAGGTAAAACGGTTAGTGGGTGTGGGTCGTCGTCAGGAATCAATGCAAGGGATGGCAGTGTATCCCACATATGATTGGAGAGTGATATGGGTGGAATTTAGTAAATTAAGAATACCGGCAAGAGCGAGGGAATTAGTTTATAGATTTCTTATGGGGACGTTAGCATCGAAAGAGGTGCTAAGACGAATGGGTTTTGTGAGAGAGGCATCATGCGGTTTTTGTGGGGAAGTTGAAACGGCTTTTCATGTAGTATATTTTTGTTCTGCTTTGGAGGTGGTAAGATTGTGGTTGAAGAGGGTTTTCTTTTTATTGGGGGGGGGACAGATATCAACCCTCAGGGCTTTAATGTTAGATATGGGAGGGGTACCCAAAGAGGTGGGGAGGGCTATCAGATACGTAATAGTTGATTACTTGCATGTTTCTTGGGGGATGAGGGAGGTGGAGGGAAACATTAGGATAAAAGCGTTGGCGGCCTGTTTTTTATAGGACAGCATGTAGGAACAAACAATTATATGGGGGAAGGTGGGTAAGTAGTTTTCCAGAGGGATATCGTGAGCTTACTGTTGAAAGTCTACTCCGTTTGGTGACGGGGTGAGAGGCAAGGGGTTGGTCTCTTCAGTGGTGTGTCCTCTTGGAGTGATTGGAAGCCTGATGAGTAAGGTTGATTGGTTTGCAAGGTGGTAGATGTGGGTAAAGTTTTTTTTTTTTTGCAGGGAGCCGTCGGGGGCTCCGGGGTATGTAGACCTTTATGAATTTTGTAAAATCACAGAGTCAAAAGTAGTATGTGATTTTCTGTTTTTTCTCTTATTGTTATAAGAACCATTTTATATAGGGGGTTTATATTTATATGTATATTGTGAGGATATGTTTTATACATTCGAATCTGATGTTAGATTTATCCTTGTCATATGTCTCTTTTTTATCGTATTGAATGGGTACATAATGACCTATGTACCAAAATATAAAAGTTTTTGATGGGGTTTATATATACCCTTCATTTGACTGGAAGGTCATATTATATATTGAGTGTTAATAGGTAACATTAATTTTGTGTGTGTGTAGGTGTGTTTGTGGGAACCAATGTCTTAGGTATAGTTCTATCATTGGATGTAATATTTTTTTAGTTTATTTGGTGAAAAGTCATTTAGTGCTTTATTTCTATGTATGATCCAGTTTGTTCTGTATGAACAAATGCACATACACGTATGTGTGTATGAGCATGCGTATATATGTATATATATATATATATGTGTATATGTGTGTATATATATATATATATTATATGTGTATGTATATGTATATGTATGTATATATGTATATGTTTGTAGGACTCATTCCTACATGTTTTCTATAATGACTCCGACTGTTTGTTTGGAAGTCGGTTGGTTGGGTTTTTTTTAGTAGAATTTGTTATATCAATGTGTTACAATGTTTTTTTTTTTTTGTGTATCTGACATTGTCTGCCACTTCTGTTTTGGATGTTATGTATTTAGTTTGTCTAGTTTTTGTTTTTAGTGATAAGTCTTTTTTGTTTGTTTGTTTGTTTGTTCTAGTATAATCCAGTCTGTGCTGTAAGAACATATGTGCACATACATGTATGTGTATATGTGCATGTGTATGTATATACATATATACATGATTATAGGACTTATTCCTACATGTTTTATGACTCCGACGTTCTATTTTGTAGTCGGTATGTTTTTTTTTTCCCGTAAACGGGTTGGGTTTCTTACGGTAGAATTTCGTTATATCAATATGTTAAAATGGTTTTTTTTGTTTATTGTGTGTGTACTGACATTGTCTGTCACGGTTTTGGATTTGCTAATTGTCGGCTTGTATCAAGTGTAATGTTGTTTTTAAATAAAATATAAAAAAAAAAAAAAAAAGCTCGCCTGAACAGCAGAGGGGTGCAGCGCACAACCTCACTCGACCGTGGTCAGGCAGCGAATGATATTATAATGGGTTAAGTGGGGTTTCCACCAGTGTTATATTTGGTATTGTGTGTGTTTAGTGAAACGTACGTATGCATTTTATGGTGTGTTTGTCGTATATATCTATACGTATTAGTTACAAAGATTTTTTTTTCTGGTATTTATGGTGTGTATCTTGTTGTACTCTATAGATTATGTATGGTGATGCTATTTAATTTTTAAACAGCCTTGCATTTATGATGTTTTAAATAAAATAAAAAAAAAAAACTACCCTACTTAACCATACCCTCACATCTTCTTAACAAGTACAAAAGCACACCGCATGAAATATAGTTTCCGGACATCCACAATTATGTTAACTATATAAACCTAAAAGGTTTCGTTTCAATGGATGTTTATATAATTTCATTTATATTTGGCCCTGTTAATGTGGTCACCTGTTAGTTATGTTTGCTAAGGTTAGGGGTCGGATCACCCTTTTTTCTGTTTTCTTATTGTTAAGTATCTTATATGGAAATATTTGCGAGTGTATATGGGTAACCTCTTTTGTGTCAGTTACAATGTGTTGTTATATTTTGTCAGTGTATGTTGTGTAGGATTGAGGGTCCTACTGTACTCATTTTATATTTTTTTATTTTATGTTAAGCTGTAAAGTTTTTTAAATAAAATATAAAAAAAAAAGTGTTCCTTTTTCTTTTTGGATTGTGTATACGTAAGTTGTACTTTAATTTGTTGTTCCATGTCGGTTGGTTTACTGACATTTCTTTGCTTCCATGTATAATGTGTACTGTATTTTAAATAAAATATAAACAAAAAAAAATTTGCATTACTATTCATATTCTCAAATTATTCTTGACTGTGGCATCGTTAATAATCCAGTTTGCTAGGTTTGCTAAATGGGTTTAAGCCAGCTCACTACATAATGAGTCATTAAGTCTGCATGAAATCTTTTCTCCAATAAATAATAATTTATTTCACATTCTTTGGATTAAAATAAACTCTCTGGATATATATGCTGCGAGAGTTAATAATCTCGTATGTATAACCTTGTTCAACTTAATAAATCGATACACTGCCGATGTCAATGCTTCTGACCAATTGTAGTGTAGCTTTCCTCGCAGCGCGTACGATAATTTTAGCTTAACACCCATCAGCCAATCAGCACCCAGAAGGCTTTATAAAAGCTTGACGCGGGAGAGACAGGTTGTCACTGAGCAGGTGGTTCAGTCTAAGCCCAGGAGGAAGGGAGGTTTCACACATCGCTTACGCGGCATCAGTTGTAGAGACAACATTTACGAAATGGCTCACGTAAGAATATGTTTTCAGTGTCCGGCATTTTATGTATGGGAGCATTAAATACAAAAGCATTGGTTTAATTCCTAGTTTACGGCTCGAATAATCTTTTGAATAGTACAGTAACCAATAGATTAATAAATGTAAATTCTCGCCGAAATCTGTTATCTTAATGAACGTTGGTGAAGACCTCATTTTAAACAATTAACTAATTTCCTAATGTTCCCTAATACAGGTTGGACTCCCAACCCGAACTTCATGCGGTGACGCCAACACCCCCCCCCCCTCTCTCCCTCTCTCCAGCAATTGCAAAGACCTTCCTCTCCCTTCAACGAGAAAAGCGATTCCTCTTGTGAAACTAGCCTACAGACCAATCTAAAACTTTTTTTTTTTTTTCCCTCTCAATTCCATGACCTTTTAAGATTTTTACCACTTCATTTAAAGTGTTTACCCCTGACATTAGTGTATTATACCCCTTCACACCACGTAGTGCTACTGAGCTTCCTGCGGTATAACTCGTAAGTTCAACTTTTACATTATCCTAGTTCCTCTTGACCCTAACTTCAACTTTGAATACCATTCTGAAATACACCATGTTTATATCCACAGAATCAACCAACCTTAAAGGCCAAGGAGCCTCTCGACGTGGTTGGGGACGTAGAAAGTCTAAAAGCTGCCATGAAAGGCGTGGGCACTGATGAGGACTCGATCATCACTATTCTTACCACCTGTAGCAACTACCAAAGACAGCTTCTTGGTCAGCACTACCACTCGAAATATAAAAAGGTGGGGGGGGGGGGAAATTAACAGATACTGTTAATTGGTTAACTACAACTGCAGGTAATTTTCGGGCCCATCACGAAATTACTGATTATGAGCAGTGTACTCGGTTTTCCATAACTTTACTAATCGACGAGTTTGAAGGAAAACTTTAAGAGGGTAATGGGAAGGAGGGGATACGGGTTTCGCCCATCAGTATGCCTTCTTACGCTACGTTGCTAATGGTACAAATACAATACAATACAATAAAAAATGTGCAACCAAATATTTTTTAATTTCTCGTACCATAATTCAAGTACATTTCCAGCAGTTGATAATTTGGAAGTTTAGCTGCACTTCTTCCACATAGAGGAATTAAAAGATTTCAACATTAAAGTTTAATGGGTGGAAATACTAATTCGATAATACCTGAAAAGAAACCTTTAGTCTCCAAAGGTTTATACTTTCTCCTATTCCTTTAGGACCTGATTAGTGACCTGAAGAAAGAACTAAGTGGATACTTTGAGGACATAATCGTCGCTCTCATGACTCCTCGTGTAGACTACCTCGCAGAGGAGCTCCATCATGCCTGCAAATCCAAGAATGGAAGAGTAATTGTAGAAATCCTCTGTACTTCTGAAAACTTTTTCGTAAGGTAAGTATTTTTTTTTACTTTTTTCAGTGTGCTAAAGTTTAAATTTTTCATAACCTGCCCAATTTTTTTTTTCTCAAGACTGATTTAGAATTTCGCCCTTGCTGTGAAGTTTCGGACTAACAAATTAATTTAAAATCAAAAACGTGTAGGTTCTTATAACCTTTCCAGATTTTTTAGATTCTTTGAACCTGTTAATCACTAGATTACATCTACACATTTTCATTCAAATACCCTGAGATGTTTGATTCTCTCGAGGTCACTCGAACAATCGTACGAGAGATTGTTCGACGCCAGCCTGGAAGAATCTCTGACGGAGGCCACATCCGGTATCTTCCAGCAAGTGATGCTAAAAGTAGTAGAAGCAAAAAGAAGCACTTTCTTCAGTGAAGTTTTCGGTCGCCGCATCGCCTGTGAAATCTACAATGAAGGTGGGAATTTAGTCTCTTAACTCTTGAACCTTTTCACAAGATTAACCTACCGGAACCTACACGGCACTGTCCCTCCCCCCCCCCCTTTTTTCTTTATAGCACTAATTTTGTTTTCATCTAGACTATAATTACGGAAGTCGGCAATTTGGCCAGTTTTAAAGGTTCAAAATTAACCCCCCCCCAAAAAAAAAATCCTTTAAAATCTTCTGTTCATTACTTTAATCCTTAATCATACAAAAAAAATTACATTCGCGGGAAAAATATAAATTAGAGATAATTTATAAATGGAATCGCTATCATTTAATCATATTAAACTCGACCCTGATAGGGTTCCTTACCTATCCTCTGAAATGTAGGTAAAAATATATCCTGTACTTCAAGCTTAAATTAATGCTATTTCCCCCTCTAGAAAGGTTCCTTGACAGTAAAAGCTCTTGACCTAGGGAATTGGACGTGTGCTCCAGTTGCCTGAACACCACCCATCCCTTCCAGTTTCAAGCACTGCATAATGCTACAGGTTTAGCGCCCCCCGACGCTAATTTCGGTCTTTACGCCAATCAGTATTATCTAATTGGTTTAAACTTCTCTAAACTGGTCCCCCCCCCAAACAAAAACTGCCACTGAAACCATAAGCCATCCCAAGTGTATTTAAAATCATTTTTCCTGCTCAACATTCGGAAAACTCTATCTCTACTGTACTCCAAATCGAGCTCATGCCTTGGAACTGCTAGAGTGCACTTTAACAGTGTGGTTCTACCTGACAGCCACTGATTAAGTAATCTTAATGGAAGGTTGCTATTGTGATAGTTTTTCATATCCTTGTGCTAAAAGGTAACTTCCTAATTCTGAACTCTTGCAAAATCTAATACTAGCCCTATAAATAGCAGTCTCAGATGTATCTTAAAATAAACTTAAAACTGTTTTTCTCGGTAAGATTGCATTAAAAGGTCTTCATAGTTTGATAACACTAAATAACCCAAGCCATCGTATCTAGGCTGTTCGAACGAGAGGAAGGGGTAGGGAAAGTTTTAACTAAACATTTTTTCTGTAATGCTCTCCACTAATCTACAAAAAGTTTAAAATGCGCACTTAAATGCTCGAATATTTCGCTAGTTTATCGGTATCTTATAAGTTACGTGTACTTGACACTTGTCTTTGGTTATCTGCCCATTATCAGAACACTGACAGTTAATATATCTGGCCTTCCTGTGTATTAAGGGACACCATGGCCGGACTTTCTATAAACTAGACAAGAGGCAGCATTTTTTTTTTTTTTTTTTTATATTTTATTTAAAAGGACACAGTACAAGATATAAATAAATAAAAGAACACAATTATTAACCGTTTGAAAATACAATGACCTACCATTAACCCCATAGCATACCACAAGTGTTACATTCATATTGTATTAAAGAATATACCATCACCGAACAATGAAACGAACAGGATAACACCTGCTCAGAAAAAACATCAACAAATTCTAAACCTACAAATCATGCCTATTATACAGTACAGTAAAACCTCCTTGCACAAAGTACACAGATGATATGATGCAGCATACGAAGGATAAAATTATACATTACAATAATTAAACAAAGGCTAACCTAACCCTACAATAAAATTGCAAAGACATACCACATTAATACTTCCCGCAAATAGCAGGAATCTCTTAACATAATAAAGAGCGAGAGAGCTCCAGCACCGAACAAAAAAAAATTAGCAAAAACCAAAAACTCAAAAATTTTATGTCTGTGTCCACATAAATCCCCCACAACTCTGTACAATTAGACCCCTTGCACAAAGTGCACAATAAATATTATTTAACATACAAAAATTAAAATTATACAGAACATTAATTTTAACATTATGCAAACCTAAGCCTACAATAAACATTACATTGATACATCTCACAATGAAACTCCTCACATAAACACTGGGCAGGAAACACCCTCAAGTAAAAGACATAACATTATATACGCAAGTACAACCCATACAACTAACAAAATCCTAACATAAGGTATCAAAACTGTCTAGTTACAGGACATAAAAAACCTTATCTCCCTATTTGAAACACTAGTACATCATTGCTGATTTTTTTTTTTTTTTTTTTTTTTTTTTTTTTATATATAAACAGTCTAAAAGATAATATATAACCAAATAATTAGCATATAATTATAATTCTCATTGTCTAAAGACTCGCCGCACTTACTTCGTTCCGGCACATACTACCCCCCCCCCCCTTTTCCCTATTATCAATGTTATTATACTGAGCATTATCATGGGAATAAAAATTCCTCATGCACATACAGTAGTCATAATTAAAAATATTGACATAAAAGTTCGTACATGTTCCATCCTTGTTTTTTCCCCAATAACACCATTGAACAAAACCAGTTTACAATCTCATAGAAACCCCATTAAGGGCATCACACAATAAAATTGCCCACTCCTAACCTAATACCTCACTATCCATTATAATTCATATATCATTACATAACATGATTAGGTACATAGAAAAAGGTGTCATTATATGTGATTATAAAATTGACTAAACCAAAGATCATGATTTCATATATAAAACATAGCAGAAAATTTTTCCCACAAAGCAACTGTGCAGGGTGACAGCACTTCACAAACATAAGTTATACAACGATCAAGTTAACTTGTGTGCTTATCTTAACATCATTCTGCTCTAAACCCGAGATCCCAAGGTTTAGTCATCATGGTTTTTAAGGTTATCCTGTATGCAGTGAACATAACCATAGATTCCAAATCCTCATTCATCACCCTTCCACTCTATTCATAACCCTCCCACCATTCACACTACAAAGAAGCCTAAACCAACCCACCCTCATGCATCCCCCGGTAGGAGACCAACCCTTTGCCCGCCCCCTGGGTTCATGAGGAGAAGGCCCCCCACAGTGAGATTCCGGTAACCCTCCGAAAAGCTAACTACCCACCTCCCACCATAGACTTGCCTATTCCTACACATAGTTCTATAAAATCTCGCTGCTAACGCTTTTATCCTCAACTCTCCCCTAACCTCCCTCATCCCCCAAGATACATGTAAATAATCCGTCATAACATACATTAAGGCTCTACCCACATCACCCGGCACCCCAGTTACATCCAACATTAAGGCCCGTAGGAATGGCCATTGCCCCCCCCCCAAAAATCTGATAACTCTCACCATCCATAACCTCACCCCCTCCAAAGAGGGACAAAAATATACCGCATGAAAGGCCGTTTCGATGTCCCCACAATGCAAGCATGAGTCCTCTCTCACAAGACCCATTTTATATAACACATCCCTAGAGGCCAATATTCCCATCAGAAAACGATATACTAACTCTCGTACCCTCGCTGGTATTCTAAGCAACCCAAACTTCCTCCATATGCTTATCCAGTCATATGTTGGATATACAGCAAGTCCCTGTAAGACACCCTTGCCTACCACAGCACCCACCATTCGTTTGACCTTTAACGTGGACACCTGTTTAACATGTAATAAAACCCTCAACATATCCTCACAATACCTCAAATCCCTTCCACACCACCATCTTCGTGCATCCTCCATTACCCTACCTACCCTGACTCCTCTATTCCCCCCAGTCCGAATATATCTTTGTTTAATATATAAAGCCATTACTCTATGACCCAATGACATCAGGCCAAGACCCCCACGTCTCCCCTCCGTCATCACCACGTCCTTGCTCAACCATGCCCTCCCAAACCCCCACACATACCTTAGAACCTTCCTCTGGATTTCTGCAATATCCTCTGCTCTTAAAGGGAACACCTCAGCCACTCCCCACACCTTACTGTAAACCAGAGAGTTGACCACTAAAACTCTCTGCTGTAATGTTACATCCCTAGCCCTTAAGCCTCCTAGCCTACCCAAAACCCTGCTCGTAACTAATTCCGAATTTATCTTCCTACTTTCCTGCACTTCCGCCATGTACCATATTCCACAAACCTTAATTCTGTCCACTACTGACCATCCCAACCCCTCCCCCAAGCCCCCTCCCACCCAATCCCCCACCTCTAATAGTCTCGACTTCATTAAATTAACTCTCATACCCGTGGCGTCCCCAAAAATCTGAATGATTCCACCAACTTTCCTTAGATCTTCCTCATGCCTTACCAGCACGGTAGTATCATCTACGTACCCCACAATCCCCCCCCTCCCACCCCCCCTAATCCCATGTTCAATCATCACCTCATCCACCAGCCCATAAAATGGATTCTGTACGCAGGCAAACAATAACTGAGAGAGTGGACAGCCCTGCCTCAAACCTCTCTCCATCAGTACTGGGTCCCCCAACTTACCATTAACCTGTACCCTAATAACTGCTCCCTCATACAAGGTTTGCACCCATCTCACCACCTTCTCCCCCAAACCCAGCTGTTCCAAACAAACTTTTAAGAAATCCCTATTCACACAATCATACGCATTAGCCCAATCTAATCCAAGTATTCCCCCTCCGGTGCAGTCCTCAATAAAATCCCTTATTTGACTATGCCCGTCCCTCATACTTCTTCCCGGAATGCCAAACTGTCCCCCATGTACCACTGATCCTAGAACCTTCTTCAGTCTATTGCCCAGAATTTTAGCATAAATTTTATAATCTGCACACATTAAGGATATTGCTCTATAATCATTCAATACTTTCCCATCCTTCTTCTTCGGCACCAACACAACGATCCCTGTTTTCTGGGTCTTCCCCATCCTCCCACTGCTCCACATATGATTCAAGACTTCCACTAACCCATACCTAATGCATTCCCAATAAACTCTATAAAAATCATTCGGTATTCCATCAATGCCCGGCGTCTTACCCTGACTCATCCCGTAAACCGCCTCCCCCACCTCCTCCTCACTAATACTACCCTCCAGCATTTCCTGTTCCTCTTGTCCCAATACAATAGTATTCTGCATAACCCCAAATACCTCCTCACTGACAACTTCCTTGTTCCTCCTCCATTTCTCCCTAAACCAATAATCAGCATAACCACTAATATCATCTGTATCAGTAAGACCTTGACCCACCACATAACCCCCCCCCCCCCATCAGCGACCACTAGATGCGCTATGGTAGTCACCATCTGCCTTTCCCTAAATTTTCTTAGGACATAACCTGATGGTCGATCACCCTTTAACACCTCCTCTAATCCTGCCCTAACTCTAATCGCGTTAAACCTTTCATTATGTAATCCTTCAATCCTACTCCTTAAGCCATCCACCTCACCTCGCACATCTTCCCTTCCCCCCCCGTCATAAACAGCATTCAGCTGTCCCTCCAGGTAGTTTTGCAAACCATATCTCCACCTTGCCTGTTCCTTTCCACGTATCCTAAAAAACTCTGCTATTGCTGTCTTTGCTCGCATCTCCCACCAGTCAAGCAAATCCATCCCACCATCCCTACCCTCCCAGCAATGTCTCCACCATTCCTCAAAGGATGAGCCTTCATCCCCCTCCTGCAGAAGCCTCACATTCAATTTCCAATACCCAGCATATATGCGAACTATACCATCCACCCGCAGATCAGCTATCACCGCCCTATGATCCGAAAAACCGACATCAAAAGCCCTCACTCTCTCCACACCAATCCCCTGCATCACATATATCCTATCTAACCTCGCCCCATAATTCCCACGAATAAACGTGTGCTCCACCCCATACTCCCCCCTGCCCACCACATCTACAACACCTACATCCCTCAACACATCCCGTAGTGCACCCAAAACACATCCTGCCCCCCTCGGCGTCACATCCCCATACCTAATCACACAGTTCCAATCACCTCCAATTACAGTTATGGAAGGTAAACCCCGCAAATAATACATCAAAACATCACGTACAAAATCAACTTTAACTCTAACATTGTTACATGCTGGCATATATACACCAATGAAACATACTCTCCTCACCCCCCAGTGCCCATCTACCCTTACAACCCTCCCCCCTCCCCCCTCCTCCCAACCCATGACACGCAATGGGCTGGTCTCCTTTACAGCTACTGCTACCCCTCCTTTTAATTGCAAAGCATTACTGACAAACATTTTATAACCCCTCAAACTCAATTCACTCCCTAACCTATGGTTATGCTCCTGCAAAAAACATACATCCACATCAAACCTTCGTAAAAACCACTCTAACCAAACCCTTTTTACCTCAGATTTAAGCCCATTGACATTTATTGTGACACACTTGAATTTGCTAGAAGAGGGGGCTTACCCCTATGCCGCTGTATCTTACTCACTTCACCTTTCTCAGTACCTGTACCATTTTTATCCTTTTTTCTAACCTGGCCTCCAGCCCCTCCTTGCCCCCCCCCCACTGATCTTCCCCGGTACACCCCCTCCCCTGCCTACCTTTTCCCCTACAACTACCCATGACTTCTTCCCGGGTCTCTGCCCAGGTGTTAAAACCTCATCGAGGTCAAAAGCACCCGCAGTCCTTTTTCGTGAGCTCTCACTCACACACAAATCTACTTCCTGCACATCCTCCTGATGGACTTCTACCACCACTTCCATGTCCTCTCTGGCATTCCTCGAACCCTTCACCTGTTCCTGCTGCTCAACCATCAGCTGTATCTCACTTGACTTCTCAGGACCATCCTCCCCGGCCACCGTCTCGTCGAAGAACTCCTTCAGCACCGCATCCAGCAACTTCTCCTGGGTAGACTCTTCCACGTCCACCCGTCCCTCAGGCGATGGGGGCCCCTCCCCTGTCACCTCTGGGATGGTAACACAGGTACCGACCGTCGATACTTCCCGTTCTACCTCTTCACTCCATCGACCACTCGTCACTGGTTCCACCTCTCCCAACTCAGGCATCAACTCACATGGTCTCTGCTCCACTGCCAACGTACCAGGAGCCCTGGTAGGCTGCCTTCTAGGACAGTGAGCTGCCATATGATCATATGAGCCACAAAGTCGACAGGTCTTTCTCTGGCCGGCATAGTGTACAAAAACCTGCGTCCTGGACTCCACCAACATGACGTAGGATGGTATAGGCCTAGCCAACGTCATTTTGAGGGTATAAGAGCCCTCAGGTCGTCCCTTATATGGCCCTTCTGTCCATACTCCCATCGTTGCCGAATGGACTTTACCGTAGTTGTTGAATACCTCCTGTATACTATACGCCGTCGCCTCGAAAGGGACATTCCTGACCTTCACCCACGTATAGTACCTGGATACGTCATGCATAACGACGTCCACTGCCGAGTTCACCGTCACCTTCCTCTCCTGATACTCTTCAACAAGTCTGTCGTAGACGCCGGTACGATTCAGTTTTAGGAATACTCTGGTCATCCCATTCAAGGCAACACCATATACTTCCTCGTTGGGGACACCATAGGCGTCCCTGATGATAGCAGGTAGCAATGTATGCATCGTTGCTCCAGTAAGCGTGCCACGTACCAGCTGTATACAAACAGTGTTAATCCGTTGTCCCACTCGGTACGCCATTTTGTCTTCTAGTTGCTAAAGGTCACCACCAGAGGGCAGGTGTAGCTACTAGGCGTGCGTCCTCTCTCCCCGGAGGTCGAGAGACGAATGTTTATCGGTATCTTATAAGTTACGTGTACTTGACACTTGTCTTTGGTTATCTGCCCATTATCAGAACACTGACAGTTAATATATCTGGCCTTCCTGTGTATTAAGGGACACCATGGCCGGACTTTCTATAAACTAGACAAGAGGCAGCATTAAACAAAAAACATTAGTACTGGTGAGGGCCAATGATGGCTATAGCCTATTTATGTGGTTAAAGTTTTTTAAAAAGATATCTTGTGCAGAATTTTATCGATGACTAGGCCAACCACTGGAAAGGTTGAGCATGTTCCTAAACAGTGCTAAATTCCATTGCCTTTATTAAATTTGAAAAGGTAACCGATTAGACTACCAGTTGTACCTAAATACTGTTGCATAAAATTTCCTATAATTGGTGAGAAAATGTATGAAGTATACAACCACCGTCCGGAAGTATTACTCTAAATTTGGAAATACCCAACTAAAATATAAATTCATAGCTGCACCTCCATAAATGGGTATAATTTTTGTCATCCCACAATACCCTCCCGCACTCTCAAACTGTAAATAGTTAGGCATTATTAAATTGGAACTTTGTAACTGGTAAATTGTTTACTGTATGGATTATTGATTTTACTTTAATTGGTGGTTTAGTCTCCCAAATGCACATTTTATAAGACTATTTATAGGAGACTATATAAAATATGCATAAGAATGTCATCTTGACAATTTCAACTTAATTCTTGAAACCTACATAATGCTTCCCCGACATACCAGAGATTGGCAAACGTACCAATGTACTGAAAATTAAACTACGAAGCTTTGGTAACGAGGTGCCATACTTCCAGATAAAGCATTCTCTAGTTACACTTATCACCTTGATTCTTCAGTCACTGAATTTCAAATTTACAGGTTCCCACGACATTTACTTAGTCCTCCATTCACGCCAACAATCTTAACGAGCGTAATTTACTAAATTTTTTTTTTTTTTTTCTCGTAAATTGCTTAATGCGTCATTTCTAAAAGCTCGCCCCTCGACCTGTCGGTTCTTTTGTGGCTAGAAAACTCACTTTCGAAAGATACATTCGATATTCCCACTAATTGTATTTTTTTTTTTTTTTTTTTTTTTTTTTTTTTTTTTTTTTTTTTTTTTTTTTTTTACACCCTCGGAAGGTTACATGACCGGCAATGAAAAATTTCGGAATAGATTATTGTATGGGTTAAGCTCGTTCCTTCATGCCAGTGTAACCATTCCTTGTAGCAAAATCTGGCATTAATAGAGAAGTTAAAAATTAAACCAGCTTAGGCAACTTTGGTCATTAGGTAAAATAATTTGACCTAGTCATGGTAATTGAGTACTTGCTTAACTTTAATTTCAAAGCTAAACTTTTACTTTTCTTTAACTGTGAAAATATTTAGCGTAATGAAACTAACATAAAACAGTTAAACATCTGACGTTTTTGTAAAGACAAAATTACTATTGTTGGCAACTATTCGGATTTCCCTAGATACTGCAGGAGGCAAATTTACTGCTATTTAAACTAATTGCTATTTTTTCGTGCAACTTCCTCAGGTAATGGACTTGACGAAACAGAGCTAGTGAAGGCAATGAGTACTTATTCATACGAGCAGCTACGAAGTGTCTTCGTAGCTTATTACGAGTTGGCTGACAGAACCCTGGGAGAAACCATAGACTGCGAGTACTCTGGCAGCACCAGGACAAACATGAGGGCATTGTGTAAGTTCCTTTTCATCTCCACAATGTGAAAAGAATAATACATTGACAATCCTAATCGGTTACATAACTTGCCTGGAATTCACTACTCGTCAAATGCTGAAATTTTAATTGGTTTTCTTTTAGTAACGACGTTTTGCATTAAGAGTGCTTTCCTCAAAGGAAGATTCCAAACCTTCCTATAGGGGAATAGGAATGCATGAAATACGTATAGGACTTTTTACTTGTAGACGGTTGCACCCTTCCCCATTCTTTTAAACCAAATTCTCTATGCAGTTGATTGTGTCGAGAACAGAAGAGTCTTCTTCGCCGAATCTTTCCATGCTGCCTTGGCAGACGCTGGAACTAATGACAAAGATCTTATCCGCCTGGTGGTGTCTCGCTGCGAGATTGATCTTGGCAACATAAAAACAGAGTACCATAACTTGTATAACAAACATCTTGAGGAAGACGTCAAGGTACGTGTTGAATTTTTTTTTTTTTTTTTTTTTTTTTTTTTTTTTTATTACACTGTAAATTTGGCGATTTCCCAAACTATTTGCTTGGGATTACTTGGAAAATTGTACCTTGCATGTAAATTTAGTTTACCTTTTTTTCTTTTTCTTCCCTCAGGCTGACACTTCAGGGGATTACAAGAAGGTTCTAGTCTCTCTCCTTGGCTAGATTCAACAAGACTGGCACATGCATGGAGTCTACTATGAACTGTTCTTATTAATATGAAGTTACTCTGCCTTAAACATTTTCTAGTTTTATTAATATTGTAAATAACTTTGTATAACTTGTACAATAAAATTAACACCATTAATGACTAACAATTTTCCTTAAACTAAAATTTAAAACCACACTGCAGATTAAAATTTTAATAATACTTAATACTGTATGGTCCTTTATGGGTTTAGTACTTGGTATAAGTAAGGGCTTTGTCTTAACTCTTAAATAATTTGCTGACTGACCACGATAGTGCGGTTGTGCTCTGCACCCCTCTGCTGTTTTCAGGCGAGCTACCTCGGTTCGTAACAACCTTTTGAGTAGTGAGGACGTGCACTGCTCATTTACCAACATGGTGCTGCATAGCTACAGGCGCATCAACACAGTTTGCGTTGAGTTGACCCGTGGGGCTGTCACCGGAGCCATGATGGACTTGTTACTACCGGCGATTATCAGTGATACCTACGGTATCGCAAATGAAAAGATGTGGTGTAGCACTTAATGGGACGACACGGATCTTCGTTAAAGTGACGTCAGCAAATGTCTATGAAGCGGTGGTGGATAAGTATCAAGAGACCATTATAGCAGTCGGTTCAGTTGTATCAGTAAGTCTTCATGATGTATCACGACACTACACGTGGGTTAAAATAAGTAATGTGCTTTTTGAGGCGACTGAATTTGTTATAAAAGATGAACTACGTAATTATGGTACGGTTCATATGGCCTCTGCAGGTCGGTGGGCCGCTGGACCTTATGCTGGAAGTTTGAAGGGAACATATTCAGTCAAAATGACCTTACGCCATCCCATACCGTCCTATATTATGTTGCAAGCATTTCGAACTCGAGTATATGTAACGTGTGCGGGGCAACGTCGTACGTGTCGGCTGTGTGGGTCGTATGGCCACATAGCGGCAGTGTGGTAAGCGTCGTGGGAATCTCCAAATATCGCAACAGCAACAATCGGAAGAGGTTGAGGGACGAGAAGTCTTATGCTCATCCGTCTCGACAACGGACATCTTGGAGTGAAGAGGTAGAAAAAGCGCAGGAGAATGCTTTGGAGGATGCAAAACAGCGAGAAGAATCACCTTCACTGGATATAAAGTATTTGAAGAGACTCTGCCCACTATGGGGGACGAGGATGTAGCGGCGTCTTAAGTGAAGGCACTGGATGTATTGTTAGTCGATCGTCAACAGTGTGGAGGATCCAGGTGCAATTTTGGGATCGGTTGAGCATCATGGTGAGGCGACGGATGAAAGCATTGAGTCTGGTGTTGCATGGTATGGTGAATATAGCAGAAGTGGAGGTGCATCATGATAGTACTAAAGAAATCCCAATGCAGTTGGAGGGTAGGACGCGAAAGCGAACTGCGACCCCATCAGACTCTGACGACGTGCTTACTCCTGCCCAAAGGCCAGGGAGAAAGTCTTGGGCGGATGTACAGAGGAAAGGGAACAGTGAATCCACGAAAGAGTTTATCAAGGCGATTCCCAAAAAAGGGGAGAGGGATAGAGGTGTTGTAAAATGTATAAGTGAAAAGTCTATACCTAGAACGAAAGGAAAATCCCATTAATTGACTTTAAGGTTTTGACAATAAATATTAACGGTTTGAGATCTGAGCGGAAGCAAAAGTGGTTTAATGAATTTTTGGTGCGTCTAGATGTGGATGTAGTATTTATCCAAGAACACACTTACAGAATTGGATAAGTTAGAAATAAACGGTTACGGTGTGTATATGGAATATGCGACGAGGTTAAAAGGAGGCGTCGCCATTCTGGTAAAGGAAAATAGCCAGTTTGTAGTATGCCATAGTGAAAGGGGGGGGGAGAGTTATTAGGGGGGATGGTTTATGGGGGAGAGTACACAAGTTTTGTAGGTGTATATGGGCCGGCCGAGGGAGATGTACGACTTAACTCATTTTGTACAAGATGTATTAGTATATTATCTACGTAGTATACCAAATGTAGCGATAATAGGGGGAGACTGGAATTGTGTAATACGACGGAAAGACGTGGAGCCTCGGAGTGGGTTGTTGCTTGGGGTTCCTGGGAGATTTATTGAAGAGTGTGGGTTTAATGGATGTGTGGGGGGGGGGGGCATGGTGGAGCGGCATGGTGGAGCATACTTTCATTAGACTAGATTATGCGGCGAGATTGGATAGAATGTACGTGTCTAGTGCGGTTACAGTGCGGAGAGTGAGTGTGATAAATGTGTTGTTTTCGGATCATAGAGGAGTTGTAATGGATGTAGATATTGCGGGTGTGCCTAGAAGGGGTCCGTCATTTTGGAAATTAAATGCAAAGTTATTGAAGAGAGGAAAGTAGTTTGTCTTTTGGGCATATGTGGGAACGCCTTGTGGTTGAAGCACCTGGAGATGTGGCTTTGGTTAATTGGTGGGAAAGGATAGCCAAAAAGCGAATTAAGGAATATAGTCAGGGAGTGAGATATAATCACAGTATGGTTTCCAACGATATTTAGAGGGGCAGTTGCGCGACTATGTACAAGCGAATGCTAATTATCCTGTTACAGAAATTGAACGAATTAAGGAGCAACTACGAAATTTACAAAACGAAAAGTTTGATGGGGAAAGGCTTAAGGGTGGAATCGAAGAGGTTTTGTGGGGAGATCGGCCGTCGGCGTGTTGAGGAATCAACACAAACGTCGCAAAGCAATGGAGTTAATGGGGTTGAATTTTCAGGTAGGTATGCAGGGGTATAGTGAATCAGGTGTTGACGACGACGGAGGGTATGAGTGGGTATATTGATGCTTGGGTGAAATTGAAAACGCAGTGTTGGAATAAGTGAAATTGCTTTGCAGTCAATCGGTAGGTTTGTGAAGTGTGAGCTGATGGAGCATGATCGTTTGATGTTGGGAGGGCCGATAACGGAGTGTGAGACTTGGGAGGCTTTATCTGGGGCGCAATTAGGTAAGGCGCCAGGAATAGATGGGTTGCCCAGCGACTTTTATCTTCAAAATTGGAACGTTTTAAAGGGGGTTTCTGGTACGTTTATTCAATATCATGAAGCGGGATGGGGTTTTAGGGGAACAACAAAGGTTGGCTGTGGTCGTCCTAGTTCCTAAAGGCGAGCCATTAACGGTTAAAGATTATCGTGCAATCTCGTTATGTGGGGACTAAAAAATTTTTGGAAGGATCTTGGCTAGCAGAATAAAAAAGTCCTGGGCAAAGTGATTGACAAGGGACAATATGGGGTGCCGGGCAGGTATATGTATGAAGGTGACGGTATGATTAGAAGTTTTATTGAAGAAAGAGTAAGATTGGGAGGGGGGGGGGGTATTGGCTATAGATTGGTAGGCGGCATATGATAGTGTGGAACGGGAGACGTTATGGAAGATCATGAGATGGCAGGGGTTTGGGGCGGAAATTGTCATGGGCCAAATTAATGTATCAGGAGGCAACCTTGCGTGTGCAGGTGAATGGGAGGTTGGGAGATAGAATTCAGATGGGAAGGGTTTTTTGCATGTTTTCAAGATCCCTTTTATAGAGGGATAAGGGTTTTATTGGAAGCAAATGGGATGGGTAATGTAAGGGGTGGGGGAGCGGGCATTGTTGGATATGTCGACGATACGACGATTTTGGTGAGAGAAAACATGGATTTGATTCGGGTAGAAAAGTTAGTTTTTGAAAAGGCTACTGGCATGACGATCAACATGGGGAAAACAAAGTATATGAATCTTGGAAAAGGGTCACGTGAGGAAGGAATGGTAGCTGAAAGGTGGGAAAGGGTGGACCAAATAAAGATGTGGGATCGTTTATGTAAATGATATAAAGTCAGCACAACAAATAAATTCCGTGTGTATCGTTGATAGTGTTCTGAAGCGTCTTAGTGGGTTAAGAGCTGCTAATTTAAATTTGCAACAAAGGGTGATAACAACGAATGTGCTATTATATAGTAAATTATGGCATGTTACGGTAATATTTCAGATACTTCGTTGTGAGTTAAAAAGGTTACAAAAAAGTTTTTAGATTCATTTGAGGAACAGGGAGCGAATGGTTAAGTAGAACGGTTGTCACACTCCCGGTTGGCCGTGGAGGGCTGGGTCTTATAGATGTCAAAGAGAATAATAAGTATGTATTTAAAACAGTTATAAGCGGGAGGGGGGGGGGCGAAAGACGGTCTTCATAGGATACACCAGGATATGCGACGGTGGTGGGGGGGGGGGGGGTCGGGAGTTCATGATAGGTGAGGCAATGTTACGGGTCTTCATAAACGTGAGGGATCACTCACAAATTATATTCAGAAATCTTGATAGAGCAGATGGTAAGGCTCTGGTAGCGGCGGTAGTAGTAGTTTATCCGATGTATGATTGGCATAATATTTGGGGGCGTTTAAACAAATTGCGTTTAGGTAAGACACACATGCCACAGTTAGACAACTTTATTCCGAAACGTTTCGCCTACACAGTAGGCTTCTTCAGTCGAATACAGAAAATAGGCAGGAACAGTAGATGTGAAGACGATGTAATCAGTCCATCACCCTTGTAGTCGTAGAATTTGAGGTTCAGTCCCTCGGCCTGGAGAAGTTCAGTTCCATAGTCAGGAACTATCTGAAGATCAAGCGACAGTGCGGAGACTTAAATACTGTCGGAAGGAGAGGTGCAGAGTAGTAGTAGTAGTAGTAGTGAGAATGTAACCACTGAGAGGTCATGTCCCTCTCAGATCCAACACTTCTCACTTGAAAAGCTTGTCCAAGGTGTTTTCTGTACCAAGATGCCATGTGTTGCAGTGTCTGACAAGATGAACATCAAAATGGTATACAATACCGACAGGTTGTTAGGTAAGACACACATGCTTGATCTTCAGATAGTTCCTGACTATGGAACTGAACTTCTCCAGGCCGAGGGACTGACAACCTCAAATTCTACGACTACAAGGGTGATGGACTGATTACATCGTCTTCACATCTCTACTGTTCCTGCCTATTTTCTGTATTCGACTGAAGAAGCCTACTGTGTAGGCGAAAAGTTTCGGAATAAAGTTGTCTAACTGTTGCATATGTGTCTTACCTAACAACCTGTCGGTATTGTATACCATTTTGATGTTCATCTTGTAAGACACTGCAACACATGGCATCTTGGTACAGAAAACACCTTGGACAAGCTTTTCAAGTGAGAAGTGTTGGATCTGAGAGGGACATGACCTCTCAGTGGTTACATTCTCACTACTACTACTACTATACTACTACTATACTACTACTACTACTACTACTACTACTACTACTACTACTACTACTACTACTATACTACTACTACTACTACTACTACTACTACTACTACTATACTACTACTACTACTATACTACTACTACTACTACTACTACTACTATACTACTATACTACTACTACTACTACTACTACTACTACTATACTACTACTATACTACTATACTACTACTACTATACTACTACTACTACTACTACTACTACTATACTACTACTACTACTACTACTACTACTACTACTACTACTACTACTACTACTACTATACTACTACTACTACTACTACTACTACTATACTACTACTACTACTACTCCCCTCAAGGAAGGTTCCTTGATGTTGGTGAGGGGCTCTTGATTTAGGGAATTGGATCTGTGCTCCAGTTCCCCGAATTAAGCCTGAATGCCTTCCACATCCCCCCCCTAGGCGCTGTATAATCCTCCGGGTTTAGCGCTTCCCCTTGATTATAATAATAATAATACTACTACTACTACCCCCCTCTCCTTCCGACAGTATTTAAGTCTCCGCACTATCGCTTGATCTTCAGATAGTTCCTGACTATGGAACTGAACTTCTCCAGGCCGAGGGACTGACAACCTCAAATTCTACTACTACAAGGGTGATGGACTGATTACATCGTCTTCACATCTCTACTGTTCCTGCCTATTTTCTGTATTCGACTGAAGAAGCCTACTGTGTAGGCGAAACGTTTCGGAATAAAGTTGTCTAACTGTTGCATATGTGTCTTACCTAACAACCTGTCGGTATTGTATACCATTTTGATGTTCAAATTGCGTTTAAAACCTAAAGTCAGAAGTTGTGTATAGATTTTTACATGGAATCTTGCCGTCAGGAATGGTTTTATTCTATAAGAGAATACGAGAGGATGGGGAATGCAAGGATTGTGGAGGATTGGCGACTATTTATCATACGGTATATTTTTTGCCATTGTATTGAACTTATAAGGGTTTGGATGGGTAAGGTTTTAAAGTTAGTGGGGGGAGGGGGTTTGCAGGTTTTGAGGGTTTTAAGTTTAGATATAACTGGGGTGAATAAAAGGGTTGAGAATGCGATTGGGTAATTGATTACCGATTATATATACATTATGTGGGCTATGAGGGAGGCGAACGTGCGGGCAAGAATTAATGC
The DNA here is from genome assembly GCF_038502225.1 of Cherax quadricarinatus. Classification (NCBI taxonomy): domain Eukaryota; kingdom Metazoa; phylum Arthropoda; class Malacostraca; order Decapoda; family Parastacidae; genus Cherax; species Cherax quadricarinatus. The sequence continues at coordinate 257,753 of NC_091362.1, forward strand.
ATTGGCAGCAACTTTTTATAGGACAGTGTAGAAATAAAGGGGTGTATGGAGGGAGATGGGAGAGATTTTAGTGAGGGTTATCGAAATTTCACATTAAGGGATTTATGGGATTTGCAAAGTGGATAAGGGGATACGACGGGCTATTTTCCTAGACTTGGGTGTGAGCATGGAGAGCTGTTTATATGGATGTATAATTGAGTTTTGATATCTAGAGGCAATAGGGTTATTGCCCCGAGGGTTTCAGCAACTACAATTATTTAGAAATATGTAGCACTACGATTGCATATTTTTTATCATGTATAAATCATTTCAAGGACTTTGATGAAAATTTTCAATGACTCAAATATGTTATAGGTGTCTTTACTGTTTTTGATTCAATTGTAAGTGGTAAAAAGTGTTTCCTAGCATATAGCAATTGGTTTAATTTGTTATATTTTATGCTGTTACAGTGTGCTTTACAGTAATATTATATTACATGTAACTACTTGCATTATTTTCTTTGTTTTGCTGAGATGTAAAATATCACATCGTAGTTTTGTTATACTGGATGTTTTTATAGTGACTTTTAGTATTATCCCGTTTCCTTCTTTGAATACTAAATACCTATGTATGTTTAGATCTCGTGATAATCGCCAAAATTAATGTTTTGAGTATCGTGGTGCTCTGTTAAGCACCTGAGATCTTACATTTAGTCTTGCATACGTGTGTGTTGACAGGCAGAAACCTCACCTAGTATGTGCCTGATGTAGTCTCATGTAGTGTAACGTGTGTGCTTGTGTGTGTTATTGTGCGTGTTTGTTTTTTTCTGTTTTATTGTACAATCTTCTTAATTTCGTGTTTGATGTTTGGTAATATGTAACCTTGTTAGAGATGTTCTTTAACAAATAAAACTATCACTGTAATGTATAGTGTTGTGTGTGAGTGTATTATCACTGTAATATACGGTGTGTTGTGTGTGAGTGTAATACCAATGTAACATACGGTGTGGTGTGTGTATTACCACTGTACTGTATGGTGTCGTTATTAGGTCTCGGGTTAAGTGCGATTCTAGTGCAGTAATCTTTTGTCGTGTATCTTTTTAATATATTTGTCATTTGTATCGCACTGTTTTAAATAAAATATAAAAAAAAACTCCTAAATAACCTATAAGTGTCACCAGTTTAATTTTCGTGACTCTGCACAGCTTTAATTTTTTTCTTTTTCTGGGTAATGCATGAATGCTAAACTCTGCATCTGGCCATCGGAATAATCAACAGGTAAAAATTTTCTAAATTGGCGACTATTTGATTAACTAGTATACTCCCACAAACTTTCCTGTCAAGCGATGACCAGCAACAAACTTGTATCATTTGACAATGAAATTTAAACTTTGGGATACAGTATATAACATAAACCAGTCTGTTACCTCTATAAATGCAGACTTCATGGTCACTCGTATAGTCCATCAGCTTAATATTGAGATGAACTTTTAAGTATTAGTTTTAATGGCCCCTGTAAGTTTAAAGGTTAAACGCAAATTTAGAGTATAAACATTGGCTACACACATTTGCTGAACAATGTTTAAGAGTCCATTCATAGAAATTAAATTAATTTATTCTTCAGAATATATACCCTATCCCTCGAATTTACCTCGGAGCCTCGTTCTCGCTCCCTATCCAGCTGGCATGAAGATAGGTTCACCCCCTCCCCCGTCTTCCTCCATGGTTACCTTCCAACCTCCTTCCTCTCCTGTTACACTACAGACCTCTTATACCCCAGGTGACTCATCTCTCCAGGCTCATACTCCCTGCCCCGTCAGACCTCTTTAGTCTTCTCCATACTTACTCCTACCTTTCCTTGCATCGCCTTTCCTGTCTTTACATCATGGCATCGTTGGCTTCCTTAACAGAAACGTTAGGGGGTTCTCCAGCTATATTGCGGTGACAACACCCCCTGATGGACACCAACACTACTTCTACCCCTTTTATTTCTCGACTCTCGCAACACTATTCCTCTGCAATATTCATTCTTCCTCGCTTAAAAGCTTAGTTACCTCACCACATTGACTTTACAGATCCTGAAAGCCCATAGGTTTTATAGTTTCTAATTGTTGCAAATTTTATTTCTGTACATTGTCTTTTCTTACAATGGAATATTCCTGGCCTGGAAGGCAATACAGAAACTGTTGTTCTTCCAGTTGCAACCCAACACGTACTGGGGACTAAAGCCCAAAATTAGTTGTCATTCATCCCGTTTCGAGTTATGTACTATTACTTTCTTCAGATCCTTTACCTGACGAATCATTTAATGGAAGTGCTGCTTGTGCGCATTGATATACCGTACAGTTTTTGTTCATTTCCCGCTGCATTACACTGCAGCTTGGATTTATTTACGCAGATGGTTCAGTTTGCTCTCCCTCCCGTGCATTCTGTATCTGATATCGCTTTTTTAATTTCACTATTGCCACCCATCTTTTGTTCGGTAATTTTTTTAATGTTCGCCATCACGTGTGGGGAAGGTTCCAATGAGACTCGTGATCAGTTGGACTTTTTTTTTTTTTTTCCTCTTCCACGTTTTAAATACAGGTGCTCCTACCCATTCTGACTTTCACTCAGTCTCTCCTGCATTGATCTAACTGTTCCTCGCCCATTGCACTTAATTAAACGTGGTCTGTTCTTCCAGATTTGTGATAGTAATCTTTCCTTTCATTTATCTTGCATATACCCAACCATTTCGTAGCCCTCGTTGACAATTTGCTCGAGCAGCTTGGGACTTTTACTCCCATCTTACCACTCCTCGATATGGATATTCGAAATGCCTAGCGGTCTTTTTCGATCTAAAGAGGGCATATGATACCACTTGGAGGTATAACATTCTAGCCCAAGCCCACTCCTTAGGTCTCCACAGTAATCTACGTAACTTCATTTCTCCTTGTCAGATTTTTGGGACTGTATTGGCACCTCGCTTTCCTCGGACTTCGTACAAGCCGAAGGAATCCCCCAAGGTTGTCCTCTGTTTTTTTTAGCTATAAATGGCCTACCTTCCACTGTTCAATCGCATATTTGGTCATCATGATGACTTGGCTATAGCTTACTCGGGCACTGACTGCCGACTAGTAGTAGCCTGCCTTCAGGTTGATAAAATCTCCCATTGAACCACTGGTCATAGTTTCAAATTTACTAGTATGAAACCTCTTCAAGGGGGGCTCCTTGGCGTGTTGAAGAGGCTCTTGGTCTGAGGAATTAACCTGTTGGTCTCCTTCCTCAGACCGAACATAATTACCCCCCTATCCCATCCTCCCCTTTTTCCTTTCCTCCCCACCCCTCCCTTTTGCCATTCCTTTTTTGGCCTTTGGAGTTTCCCCACAGGTGCGCTAGTTCCTAGGTAGGGGAAAGGGTACCGGGGTCCATTCCATTGAGGTTCTTGGCGGTGGCGTAGTTTGCCATGGGATCTGGATCGCCTGGGGATGTCTGATCCCCCTCTGGTATCCCGGAGGGTGGCTTTGGGTGTCTTTCGCGCGACGGGTGTATCTCTGGAAGCCACCTTTCGGATTCCGGGGGTGGTGGCCAAAGGAGGTATGCTTAGTGGCGGATATCCAGCCGCCCTCTTTTTGTCCACAGAGGCAGCTCGACAGATATGAGGTTGCTATCCCGGATTGCTGGTTTACTGGCATGAAGGGTAGGGTATGGCACAGGTTCCATGCTGCATCTGCACTACTTGAAATGCTGAGGTCCTCTTGGGCGTGGAGGGAGATTTCTGGCCCTTTCTTTCCTCTTAGTAACTATTCCTCCCCAGTCCTCCCTTTTATTTTTTTTTCTTAAACCAAAGTAACCTAGCCATGGAGTACACAATCCATGACCCCATTACCCCTAGGCCCCTTATTGTTACGGCACCCTGTTCTGACCTCGCTTCGTCATTTGGTCACTCTTCAGACACTCTTAAGACCCATGTACCTCTTGCTGGTGCTGTTTTGTCACCCGCTTCAGGTGCCGGGGTTTCGACTGACTCCTTTGATTTGTCTGACCTCTGCTCTCCTTTGACTGTTTCCAGCCTCTCCTTCTAAGGTGCGGCAATTTTCGAATCGCCAGCCAATCCCACATTGGACCAACTCTGGTCCCACTTCTAAATGCCAACGGCTATCTCCTGATGACGTTACTTCGTTACCTTCCCATTCTACTCGGAAAAGACCGACACCTCATGCACTCCCTCTTCACTGTTTCAGACCACACAGTGGACTAAATTCTTTACTCTAAGATCGACTTCTACCTATCTGACCATAGTATTGGCAAAGTGCTCCTATGCCATGTTGGTAGATATTTTCATTCATTCCCTCAATTTTTGTAGTGGTAATGTCATTCTGCCCCATGCCCTAGTCCAACAGAATTTCCAGACATGTGGCAATGACATTCAAGGTAGACACTTGTGTTCCTCCTGCCCGCGGGCAGAGATGATACCCTTGCAAATGTGGCTCGTTTAACTTTTGACAGCCGTGAACTCCCATCCTCTGTTTATGTAGCAGGACATCGGTTACAAGTTCAAAAAGTGATTCCTACATCGCAACAGTGTAGAAATTGCTGGCGATTTTGCCACCCATCATAATATTGCAGATCTATAGCCGAATGCCCAGTCTGTGGTGCCGATGACCATTCTAATGCGTCTTGCAGTCGACCTCCCTCTTGCCTTAATTGTCATGAGGCTCGCCCTTCGTACTCTCGCCATTGCCAGGTCTACTTGAATGAGTGGGAATTTCGTTGCCTCAGAGGCAGAAGGTCTACCTAATACTATGGCGGTTTCTCATCTCTGCCTCCAAGGGAGACTGCCCCGTGTTAATTCTCGTGTTTCAAAACGTCCCCCCCACTTCTGGAGTCCCACCTTCTGCAGCTGCCTCTGTGGTTGCCAGTCCCATAGTCACTCCTGTATCTAATTCTTTTGCTGTCCTGGGCTCAGACGTCCCTACTTAACACCTCAGTTTGTTCTCACTTCGTGTTCTCCCTCACAAATCCTGGTATCGACCAACTCTCGCCTGACACCACCTCCCAATCGTCCCTCTACTTCTCAGAAGTCCAAAAAATCTCCTTTAACCCATCGTTCCCTTCAACTACCTCCACACTTTACCTTCCCAGTCTCTGTACCTGGGTCTTCCCCTTTCACTGGCTTGGTTACAAGTGGGGAGGTTCATCCTCATCCTCGTCCTGTGCCTTCCTCCCCTGTCCCACCCCAAATTCCTTCCTCTTCTGCCACCTTCCAGGTTTCTGCCTCTTCTGTCCCCTCCCACACTTCTCCAGTTCCCTCCACCCTTTTGCCCCCCCTACCTTGATAGTCCATTACAGTTCCGATCTTTACTCAAACTACTCCTTCCATCTCCAATATTGTCTCCCATACGACGTCTCTGAACTCCTGAATATACTGGAGACCAAACCACCAATGGACACTGATCCACCCTCTGTTCCTTCTCTTTCCTCTTCTCCAACTGCACAACTCCTTTCTTCACAGTGCACTGTCCCTTCGCTGCTTGAACGTTTTCTGTTGCCACCGCATGTGGACTTTTCTAACCCCTTTAGTCCGTAAGTACCCTTACCTGCGGATTTCTAGTATCTTTATCGTTGCCAATCATGGCCTATTTACAGTGAAATATACGCAGCCTCAGGAGTAATCGGGGTGAGCTTCAGACGTTGCTCTCACAATTTTCCCCTGTTGGTGTTTGCTTACAAGAACCAAAATTACTCTGCTGTTATCTATCCCATCTCGGGCTATAATTTATTGTATTCTTTGGATCCTTTTCCTGAAGGGACCTTCAACGAAAGTGCCCTTCTTCTACGCAATGATATTCCATGCCATCAGCTATTTGTTCGGACTTCGCTGCATTACACAGCAGCCCGTATCCACCTGCATAGGTGGTACACACACTGTTCTTTGTACCTCTCCTTTTCGAGAATTATCTATTCCGAATATTGCCTTTCTTGTTTCGTTATTACCGCCACCACTTCTGTTACTTGGCGATTTTAATGCCCATCATTTTCTCTGGGGGGTCTCACTGTGATTCCTGTGGCATTCAGCTAGAGGCTTTTCTTTCCACGCCCTCCATGTTTTAAATACAGGTACTCGCACCCATTTTGATCCTCGTACTCATACTCTCTTGCATCGATCTCTGTCTGCTCTTCCTCCACTGCACTAGACTTCACCTGGTCTGTTCTCCCGGATTTACATGACAGTGATCATTTTCCAGTCATTCTTACTTACCCTTCATATTCACCACCTCTTCGTAACCCACGCTGGCAATTTGATCAGGCAAATTCGGACTAACTGTTTTTTAGTGAGGTTCCTTCTTCGATCTCCGTTGATGAGCTTTTACACCTCTTCTCATCCTCAGTTTTAACCGCAGCTTCTCATTCTATACCCCAAACCTCGGGCAGGCATTCTCAGAAATGTGTGCCTTGGTGGTCTCCTGCTTGTGATCGTGCAATACGTTTGAAACTTGCTGTGTGGGGCAGGTACCGATATAATAGAACCACTGAAAGACTTCTTGATTTTAAGCAGAAGAGTGCAATCGCTCGCCGTGTCATCCGTGAAGCTAAACGCACTTGCTGGCGAGATTGTCTCCACCATCACCTCTGCTTCCTGAGTGCAGTCAGGAAAAAAGTAAGAAAACTGAGTGGTAAATATTCTCCTGACCCGGCTCCTGTTCTGCGGGTTGCCGGTGTTGATATAGCAAACCCTCTAGATGTTGCCATTGAAATTGGCAATCATCTGGTCCGTATTTCTCTAGGGCTCCGTCTGTCCCTCGTTTCTTTCCTCAAAGTCTGCCAGAGAGTTAGCACTCTTGGACTTTTCTTCTCTCAGAGAAGACCAGTATAATGTGCCTTTTACACTTCAAGAACTGGAGGCAACACTCTCAGCTTGCCGATCATCGACAGTTGGGCCCGACGACATTCATATTCGTATGCTACAACATTTACATCAGTCAGCCCTTGCAGTCCTCTTACGCCTTTTCAATCTTATTTGGTCACAAGGAGTTCTTCCACAGCTGTGGAAATCTGCCATTGTTCTCCCTTTCCGCAAACCGGATAGTACGGGACATGAAGCCTCCCACTATCGTCTCATTGCTCATACCAGCGCAGTTTGCAAAGTGATGGAACGTCTGGTAAATAGACGTTTAATGTGGTATTTAGAGACACAACAGTCTCTCCACTCGTCAATATGGTTTTTGTAAGGGCCGTTCTACCATAGACCCCTTACTACATTTGGATACGTATGTTCGTAATGCCTTTGCGAATAACCACTCAGTTATTGCCACATTTTTTGACCTTGAGAAGGCATATGACACAACTTGGAGGTATAATATTTTGGCCCAAGCCCACTCCTTAGGCCTCTGAGGCAATCTACCATCTTTCCTTAAGAACTTTTTAACTGACAGACATTTCCGTGTTCGAGTCAATAATGTGCTCTCCCCGGACTTTGTCCAAGCTGAAGGTGTCCCTCAGGGATGTGTTCTGAGTGCAACACTTTTTCTCCTTGCTATAAATAATTTGGCCTCTGTTCTTCCATCAAATATTTGGTCATCACTCTATGTAGATGACTTCGCTATTGCTTGTGCAGCCGCTGACTGTCGCCTCATTACAGTTTCTCTCCAGCATGCGGTCGACCGTGTTTCCAATTGGGCCACCATGCATGGGTTTAAATTTTCCAATACCAAAACTCGCCAAATTACTTTCACTAGACGCTCTGTCATCTCCGATCATCCTTTGTACCTCTATGGCTCCCGTATCCCTGAACATGATAGTCAGGTTTCTAGGCCTTCTCTTTGACCGTTGGTTATCCTGGAAACCCCACATTACCTCTATAAAGGCAACTTCTCACAGCCGGCTGAACCTTCTTAAAACACTTGCTCATCTTTCATGGGAAGCTGATCGTCGAACTCTCCGTCGCCTACATTCAGCCCTCATTTTATCAAAACTCGATTATGGTGACCAGATCTATTCAGCGGCCTTTCCTGCTACTCTCTCTAGCCTTAACCCCATCCATCACCAAGGATTACATTTATGCCTTGGTGCTTTTCGCTCTTCCCCTGTTGAGAGCCTCTGTGTAGAAGCGAATGTTCCATCCATGTCTGATCCCTGTGATGCCCATTGCCTTTGCTTCTATGTGCGCTCTCACGATCTACGCAATCCTTCCATTTATAGAATGGTCACTGATATTAGTAGACATTATTTGTTCGCCGCCCCTGTTTGCTCCGTCCCTTCTCTCTTCGCCTACATTCGCTCTTGTCTTTCCTTCAGTTACCGCCTTTAAGAAAAAGTACAGAAGGCAGAGAACACATGAAAATAGGGAGATTAGTCGCAGAGCCAGGAAGGAGTATGCACAGGTAAGGAGGGAGGCCCAGCGACAGTATGAAAATAACATAGCATCAAAATTCAAGACTGACCCGAAGCTGTTGTATAGCCACATCAGGAGGAAGACAACAGTCAAAGACCAGGTGATCAGACTGAGGACAGAAGGTGAACTCACAAGAAATGATCACGAGGTATGTGAGGAGCTAAACAGGAGATTTAAGGAAGTCTTTACAGTAGAGACAGGAAGGGCTCTGGGAAGACAGCACAGAAGGGAACATCAAGAGGGAATATACCAACAAGTGTTGGATGACATACGAACAACCGAGGAGGAGGTGCAGAAGCTGCTAAGTGACCTTGATACCTCAAAGGCGATGGGACCGGACAACATCTCCCCGTGGGTCCTTAGAGAAGGAGCAGAGATGCTGTGCATGCCCCTAACCACAATCTTCAACACCTCCCTTGAAACTGGGCAACTACCTGAGAAATGGAAGACAGCAAATGTAGTCCCCATATTTAAGAAAGGAACAGAAATGAGGCACTAAACTACAGACCTGTGTCTCTGACATATATTGTGTGCAAAGTCATGGAGAAGATTATCAGGAGGAGAGTGGTGGAACACCTGGAATGGAACAAGATTATAAATGAAAACCAGCATGGGTTCATGGAAGGCAAATCCTGTGTCACAAACCTTATGGAGTTTTATGACAAGGTAACAGAAGTAAGACACGAGAGAGAGGGGTGGGTTAATTGCATTTTCCTAGAATGCAGGAAGGCCTTTGACACAGTTCCCCACAAGAGATTAGCTCAGAAGCTGGAGGATCAGGCGCATATAACAGAGAGGGCGCTGCAATGCATCAGGGAATACCTGACAGGGAGGCAACAACGAGTCATGGTGCATGAAGAGGTATCACAGTGGGCGCCTGTGACGAGCGGGGTCCCACAGGGGTCAGTTCTAGGACTAGTGCTATTTTTGATATATTCGAATGACATGATGGAAGGAATAGACTCTTAAGTGTCCCTATTCGCAGATGATGTGAAGCTGATGAGAAGAATTAAATCGGATGAGGATGAGGCAGGACTGCAAAGAGACCTGGACAGGCTAGAGAAGCCAGAAACTGGCTTCTCGTATTCAAACCTACCAAATGCAAAGTCATGAAGATTGGGGAGGGGCAAAGAAGACCACAGACAGAGTATAGGCTAGGTGGACAAAGACTACAGACCTCACTCAGGGAGAAAGACCTTGGGGTGATCATAACACTGAGCACGTCACCGGAGGCACACATCAACCAAATAACTGCTGCAGCATACGGGCAAACTTGAGAATAGCGTTCCGATACCTTAATAAGGAATCTTTCAAGACAATGTACACTGTGTATGTTAGGCCCATACTGGAGTATGTAGCACCAGTCTGGAACCCACACCTGGTCAAGCACGTCAAGAAGTTAGAGAAAGCACAAAGGTTTGCAACAAGGCTAGTCCCAGAGCTCAGGGGAATGTCGAACGAGGAAAGGTTGAGGGAAATCGGACTAACGACACTGGAAGACAGAAGGGTCAGGGGAGACATGATAACGACATACAAGATACTGCGGGGAATAGACAAGGTGGACAGAGATAGGATGTTCCATAGAGGGGGGACAGAAACAAGGGGTCACAACTGGAAGCTGAAGGCTCAGACGAGTCACAGGGACGGTAGGAAGTATTTCTTCAGAGACAGAGTCGTCAGGAAGTGGAATAGCCTAGCAAGTGAAGTAGTGGAGGCAGGAACCATACATAGTTTTAAGAAGAGGTATGACAAAGCTCAGGAAGCAGAGAGGGAGAGGGCCTAGTAGCAATCAGTGAAGAGGCGGGGCCAGGAGCTGAGTCTCGACCCCTGCAACCACAATTAGGTGAGTACAAAGGCGCTCATACAGACGAGCATTACACTGTCAAAACATGGTACGTTGAATGACAAACTCCATATGACCACTGCCTAAACCCAGAACCATACACTTTGGACTGACTCTGTATTCACTAACAGGAGCAATACACTGGGTTATTTTGCCTGAGCATACAAGGTTCTAAATAATCCGCCCCAACACAATACCCCTAAACCAACTACAAAACCACCACACTATACACACATACATGCTTGAACCCAACGTGACCAGCGACGAAACATTAGAGGCCACACACTTCCCACTCTATGAATAAATGCCCGTTAAGATATATATCAATTACCAGACAAGGTACAACTAAAGCAGGCAAAAACTAGAACCGCCTGAAACCTATGGAGGAATACAAGCTTCCATCTCATCCGTCATTATACTAGCCTCGAGAACATCTGGCATCGTCCTCATCCTGGAACATGATGCACATTCTCCTGACGTATTCCAAAACCTCACACAAGATCCACACCAAAACAAAAGTTATCTCACGTCGCCACACCAATCTAGAAGCCACCATCACCACACTACCCAACTATATCCATTCCCCAAGCACTCATCACTCACCACCGGATGCCAGCCCCTTGCCATCCTCTCCCGGCAACAACCATAGTAGTCGTGATACCGTCAGCCCCCGATAACTCTCCAGAAAAGAAGTAACCCACTGACCCCCATATAGGCTTCTATTCCTACCCACTGACCTATAAAAACTCATCGCTAACGCCTTGATTCTGACATTATCCCCCACCTCCCTCATACCCCAAAAAAACATACAAAAAATCAACCATAATATACCTTAACACCCTCGCTACCTCACATGACACCCCTCCCACGTCTAAAAGTAAAGCTCTGAGGACCCCAAACCTCCCCCCACCCAGTATCCCAAAAACATCCCTCAACCACAATCTTACATTTTCCAAAAAAGGACAAAAATACACTGCATGGAAGGGATTTCCACATCACGACAATGCACACAAGACGCATCTCTCACATATCCCATCTGCCTCAGCACCTCTTTTGACACCAATGTTCCCATGAGGAATCTGTACACCACTTCTCTCACTCTGGCAGGAATTCTTAGCTTTCGAAATTCCTCCCATACTACCTTCCATTCATATGTGGGGAAGACAGCCACCCCTTGCAGCGTCTCCTGACGATACTCCCACCAGCCTCCCTATTCTCAAACGACGTATATCACGAACTCATAACACATACCTCAACATGTCCTCACACACCTCCAGGTCCCGCCCACTCCACCAACAACGAAAGTCCCTCATCACCTCCCCCACACGACGATCCCTGACCCCCCCCCCCCCCGTCTAAGGTTGCGCATCTTAGCATAAATCGCCCTCACACTGGTCCCCAGTGCTAACAAACCCAATCCCCCCTGATGCACCCCGGTCATTACCATGTCGCATCCCAACCACGCCCTCCCATAACCCTGTAGATACCTTAATGCCCTCCTCTGGATTTCTATTACATCACAGTTCTTCAATGGGCATAGTGCCACCGCCCCCCCAAATCTTACTGTATACCAGCGAATTCACAACCACTGCCCTTTGGTGCAACGTGATATCTCTGGCCCAAAGGCCACGTAGCCTAAACTTACGCAAGACATACCCAGTCAGTTTATCTCCCCACAACACATCCTCCAACCCCGATCAAAAGTGTACCACGTCAAAACGTTCATTATGAATATCTGCAACCCTACCTCGAAGAAGTGCATTATCCTAGCCCCCGCCCCCCCTCCCGTAACAAGCCTGCAACTGTCCCTCCAAATAATTCTGCAATCCATATCTCCATCTTCGTCACGTCCCTTACCCCTATAAAAATCTGCAATCCCCAGTTTCGCCCTCAACTCCCACCAGTCTATAAGCTCCATTACCTTGACCACCACTCCTCAAAACCCGTACCCCCACCCTTCCCCCTAAGCAGCCCCACATTCAACTTCCAGTACCCGGGGTAAATGTGCACAGCACCCTCCCCGCCCTATGATCCGAGAAACCAACATCAAATGTCTGCACCCTCCTACCTCCAACCCCTGAATGACAAATTCTGTCTAGTCTCGCCGCATGCCCCCGATGAATGAACGTTTGATCCGCCATAACACCTCCCCCCACAACATCTACAACTCCCATAACCCTCAACACATCCCTCAGGACACTTAAAACACAACCCACCCCCCTCGGTTCCACATCCCGGCCACGTATTACACAATTCCAATCCCTACCTATAATCGTGATGACAGGCAATCCCTGCAGTTGATACAATAATTCCTCCCTCATAAAACCCGCCCTCACCCCCATATTGCTCGATGCCGGCATATACACTCCTCCTCCCAACTCGTGACACGCAAGGGGCTGGTCTCCTTTATCACAATCGCCACCCCCCCCTTTCAACTGCTAAGCACAACTAACGTACAACTTATACCCATTCAACAACAACTCACTACCAAACCTATGATTGTGCTCCTGCATGAAACACACATCCACCTTGAATCTACATAAAAACCAAACCAAGCACATAGTTTTGATTTCAGACCTGAGACCGTTCACATTTAGGGTGACACACCTGAAAGTTATATGAACGGCGTCTTCCCTCTATGCCACTGTGGCTTGCCTACCACACCTTTACCAGTACGTCGACCCGACTCCTCACCAGACTTTCCCTGGACCCCCCTCCTCACCCCTCCCCCATTTACTGCATAACTGTCTCTACTGGATCCTTCCAGTCTAACAACTCCTCCGTTGCCCAAGCTTTTTTCCTCGGCCTCTGCCCCGGTGTGAGAACCTCCTCGACGTCAGCCATGCCAACCGTCCTCTTCCTAGAGTCGCCACCCACACACACGTCCTCGTCTGGCGAATTCTTCTGATGGACCTCCACCTCCAACAAATGCTCCAAACGAGTTCCACACTAGGTCCTAACCACAGGTTGCTGTTGCTCCGTCACGTCGGCCTCGCCAACACCTAAGGCACAGGTCCCCGACCCGTCCAAAAAACCTTTCAACACGTCCTCCAGGAAGTCCTCCAGAGGCACTTTGTTCCGTCTCAGTGGCGCCACGAACATCCCACTCGACTCCCCCGACCCCACCGGGAGTGTGACACACGTCTCGGCCGTCCTTTCCTCTCGCTCAACCTCGACACTCCAATGACCAATCGCCCTTGCTTCCTCCTCTCCCAACTCCGACACCAGCTCACAAGTACGCTGCTCCACAGCCGACATCCCAGGTTCCCTGGGAGCCTGTCTCCTAGAACACTGTGCCGCCATATGATCGTAAGAGCTACACAAGCGACAGGTCCTTCTCTGGCCGGCATAGTGCACAAAGACTTGCGTCCTGTAACCCTCCAACGTGACGTAGGACGGAATAGGCAGAGCCAGAGTCATTTTGAAGGTATAGGAACCCTCCGGGAATCCCTCATATGGCCCATCCTTCCATACTCCCTCAGTAGCAGAATGGACCTTTCCATAACTGTTGAATGCCTTTTGTATGCCATACGCAGTCGTCTCAAAAGGTACGTTTATCACCTTTACCCACGTATAGTACTTAGATACGTCGTGCAAGACGACGTCCACTGCCAAGGTCACAGTTATCTTCCGCTCTTGGTACTCATCAACAATCTTGTCATAGAAGCCGGCACGATCCATTTTCAAGAATACTCTGGACATCCCGTTTAAAGCCACACCATATACTTCATCGTTGGGGACACCATATACGTCTGTGATGATGGCAGGCAGCAAGGTGTTCATTGTAGCTCCACTGAGCATGCCACGGACCAGCAAACAGTGTTGATCCTCTGTCTCACTCGAATCGCCATCTTGGCCTCAAGATGTAAAAAGTCACCACCAGAGGGCAGGCATAGTAAAACTGGGTGAGCGTCCTCTCTCCCCGGAGGTCGAGAGACGAAAGGGAGGATTATTTAGACAAACTGAATTCGTGGTCAGAAAAGTGACATATGCATTTCAATGAAGAAAAATGCAAATTTCTGAACCTAGGAAAGGTCCATAACCTTAGCATTGATAAGCTAAATAATACAGAACTTATCTATCCAGAGTGCAAAAAGGACTTTGGGTTATGGTAAGCAGCAACCTTAAACCAAGACAGCAATGCCTAAGCGTACGTATTAAGGCAAACAGATTACTGGGATTTATATCAAGAAGTGTAAGCAACAGAAGTCCAGCGGTTATACCACAGCTTTATGAATCATTAGTATGGCCTCACTTAGATTACGCAGGTCAGTATTGGTCTCCATATTATAGAATGTATTGTGTGTGTATATATATATATATATATATATATATATATATATATATATATATATATATATATATATATATATATATATATATATATATATAGTATATACTTACACTTTGGCCACACTTCACAGACACGCACATGCATATATATATATATACATACATCTAGGTTTTTCTCCTTTTTCTAAATAGCTCTTGTTCTTCTTTATTTCTTCTATTGTCCATGGGGAAGTGGAAAAGAATCTTTCCTCCATAAGCCATGCGTGTCGTATGAGGCGACTAAAATGCCGGGAGCAATGGGCTAGTAACCCCTTCTCCTGTAGACATTTACTAAAAAAGAGAAGAAGAAAAACTTTATAAAACTGGGATGCTTAAATGTGCGTGGATGTAGTGCGGATGACAAGAAACAGATGATTGCTGATGTTATGAATGAAAAAAGTTAGATGTCCTGGCCCTAAGCAAAGCAAAGCTGAAGGGGGTAGGGGAGTTTCAGTGGGGGGAAATAAATGGGATTAAATCTGGAGTACCTGTGAGAGTTAGAGCAAAGGAAGGGGTAGCAGTAATGTTAAATGGTCAGTTATGGAAGGAGAAAAGAGAATATGAATGTGTAAATTCAAGAATTATGTGGATTAAAGTAAAGGTTGGATGCGAAAAGTGGGTCATAATAAGCGTATATGCACCTGGAGAAGAGAGGAATGTAGAGGAGAGAGAGAGATTTTGGGAGATGTTAAGTGAATGTATAGGAGCCTTTGAACCAAGTGAGAGTGTAATTGTGGTAGGGGACCTGAATGCTAAAGTAGGAGAAACTTTTAGAGAGGGTGTGGTAGGTAAGTTTGGGGTGCCAGGTGTAAATGATAATGGGAGCCCTTTGATTGAACTTTGTATAGAAAGGGGTTTAGTTATAGGTAATACATATTTTAAGAAAAAGAGGATAAATAAGTATACAAGATATGATGTAGGGCGAAATGACAGTAGTTTGTTGGAGTATGTATTGGTAGATAAAAGACTGTTGAGTAGACTTCAGGATGTACATGTTTATAGAGGGGCCAAAGATATATCAGATCACTTTCTAGTTGTAGCTACACTGAGAGTAAAAGGTAGATGGGATACAAGGCGAATAGAAGCATCTGGGAAGAGAGAGGTGAAGGTTTATAAACTAAAAGAGGAGGCAGTTAGGGTAAGATATAAACAGCTATTGGAGGATAGATGGGCAAATGAGAGCATAGGCAATGGGGTCGAAGAGGTATGGGGTAGGTTTAAAAATGTAGTGTTAGAGTGTTCAGCAGAAGTTTGTGGTTACAGGAAAGTGGGTGCGGGAGGGAAGAGGAGCGATTGGTGGAATGATGATGTAAAGAGAGTAGTAAGGGAGAAAAAGTTAGCATATGAGAAGTTTTTACAAAGTAGAAGTGATGCAAGGAGGGAAGAGTATATGGAGAAAGAGAGGTTAAGAGAGTGGTGAAGCAATGTAAAAAGAGAGCAAATGAGAGAGTTGGTGAGATGTTATCAACAAATTTTGTTGAAAAGAAGAAAAAGTTTTGGAGTGAGATTAACAAGTTAAGGAAGCCTAGAGAACAAATGGATTTGTCAGTTAAAAATAGGAGAGGAGAGTTATTAAATGGAGAGTTAGAGGTATTGGGAAGATGGAGGGAATATTTTGAGGAATTGTTAAATGTTCATGAAGATAGGGAAGCTGTGATTTCGTGTATAAGGCAGGGAGGAATAACATCTTGTAGGAGTGAGGAAGAGCCAGTTGTGAGTGTGGGGGAAGTTCGTGAGGTAGTAGGTAAAATGAAAGGGGGTAAGGCAGCCGGGATTGATGGGATAAAGATAGAAATGTTAAAAGCAGGTGGGGATATAGTTTTGGAGTGGTTGCTGCAATTATTTAATAAATGTATGGAAGAGGGTAAGGTACCTAGGGATTGGCAGAGAGCATGCATAGTTCCTTTGTATAAAGGCAAAGGGGACAAAAGAGAGTGCAAAAATTATAGGGGGATAAGTCTGTTGAGTATACCTGGTAAAGTGTATGGAAGAGTTATTATTGAAAGAATTAAAAGTAAGACTGAGAATAGGATAGCAGATGAACAAGGAGGCTTTAGGAAAGGTAGGGGGTGTGTGGACCAGGTGTTTACAGTGAAACATATAAGTGAACAGTATTTAAATAAGGCTAAAGAGGTCTTTGTGGCATTTATGGATTTGGAAAAGGCATATGACAGGGTGGATAGGGGGGCAATGTGGCAGATGTTGCAGGTGTATGGTGTAGGAGGTAGGTTACTGAAAGCAGTGAAGAGTTTTTATACGAGGATAGTGAGGCTCAAGTTAGAGTACATAGGAAAGAGGGAAATTATTTCCCAGTAAAAGTAGGCCTTAGACAGGGATGTGTGATGTCACCGTGGTTGTTTAATATATTTATAGATGGGGTTGTAAGAGAAGTAAATGCGAGGGTCTTGGCAAGAGGCGTGGAGTTAAAAGATAAAGAATCACACATAAAGTGGGAGTTGTCACAGTTGCTCTTTGCTGATGACACTGTGCTCTTGGGAGATTCTGAAGAGAAGTTGCAGAGATTGGTGGATGAATTTGGTAGGGTGTGCAAAAAGAAAAAAATTAAAAGTGAATACAGGAAAGAGTAAGGTTATGAGGATAACAAAAATATTAGGTGATGAAAGACTGGATATCAGATTGAAGGGAGAGAGTATGGAGGAGGTGAATGTATTCAGATATTTGGGAGTGGACGTGTCAGCGGATGGGTCTATGAAGGATGAGGTGAATCATAGAATTGATGAGGGGAAAAGGGTGAGTGGTGCACTTAGGAGTCTGTGGAGACAAAGAACTTTGTCCGTGGAGGCAAAGAGGTTAATGTATGAGAGTATAGTTTTACCAACACTCTTATATGGGTGTGAAGCATGGGTGATGAATGTTGCAGCGAGGAGAAGGCTGGAGGCAGTGGAGATGTCATGTCTGAGGACAATGTGTGGTGTGAATATAATGCAGAGAATTCGTAGTTTGGAAGTTAGGAGGAGGTGCGGGATTACCAAAACTGTTGTCCAGAGGGCTGAGGAAGGGTTGTTGAGGTGGTTCGGACATGTAGAGAGAATGGAGCGAAACAGAATGACTTCAAGAGTGTATCAGTCTGTAGTGGAAGGAAGGCGGGGTAGGGGTCAGCCTAGGAAAGGTTTGAGGGAGGGGGTAAAGGAGGTTTTGTGTGCGAGGGGCTTGGACTTCCAGCAGGCGTGCGTGAGCGTGTTTGATAGGAGTGAATGGAGACGAATGGTTTTTAATACTTGACGTGCTGTTGGAGTGTGAGCAAAGTAACATTTATGAAGGGGTTCAAGGAAACCGGCAGGCCGGACTTGAGTCCTGGAGATGGGAAGTACAGTGCCTGCACTCTGAAGGAGGGGTGTTAATGTTGCAGTTTAAAAACTGTAGTGTAAAGCACCCTTCTGGCAAGACAGTGATGGAGTGAATGATGGTGAAAGTTTTTCTTTTTCGGGCCACCCTGCCTTGGTGGGAATCGGCCAGTGTGATAATAAAATAATGACTAAAGTTAAAGTCCCCAGAATTACAATGTTATCTTTCCATATGGCCCTAACAATTGCCTCCCTCAGAAATCTTCCTTGGTCCCTATCCAAGTCTGGAGGACTTTTATTGCCCTTAAAATAAATTTTTCGTGCCCCTCTGAAAATTCTACCGAAACAAACTCAGTATGTGTTTCAGACTTTATACCTGTTTTTATGCAAGAGTTTAAACGATCTTGGACAGAAGTATCTTCCGATACTTCTGTCTACTTGGAACAATTTAAAACCCTGAATGTGATATTCAGCTGGCATGTCCCGATTTCTCATATTAATCCACATCTTAGTAATTGCAAAAATATCAGTGTTACCCACACTTGCAACTAATCTCAATTCACCCATCTTATTCCAAGCACTACGACTATTAGTATAATGTATGTTTGAAAAGCCTCCCTTCTATTTTCTCTTCATGCTCATTTCTGTTCCTCCACTATCCCTTTCACGTCCTTATCACCTAGTGCCACTGGCTTTCCTATATTCACCAATAACTCTACTTCATTCTGCCTATTACTGGTTTCTCCAAAACTCACAGTATTGCTACACTGAGAATTCACTGATTTTCCACAAAAACCATTACCACTAGCTATTTTTAGTTTAAAGACCTAACAGCTCTCTTCACTGCGTTGGCCAGGGTCACCACCTCAAACCTAGTTAAGTGGACTCCATCCCTGGCATACTTGTCATCTCTTCCATAGAAGAGGTCCCAGTTATCTATGAATGTTACTGCATTTTCTTTACAGTGTTTGTCCAGCCAGCAATTGATACCAGTTGCACTGGACGTCCATTCATTTCCATCTCTTTTCCTGGGCAAAATGCCACGTTCCATGGGGTTCCCACCCTTCTTCCTAATTATCTCTGTTGCTCTCCTGTACCTCCTAATCACGTCCTCACACCTACGTCTTCCAATATCCTTGGCTCCCGCACTGAGGCAGATAATAGGTGTGATTACATTTCCTTTCATGATGTCTAGACGGCTAAAAATATTCTCCATCCCAGCCCAAGGAAAACATACCCTCTGCCTCCTCTTCTTATCTCTAAGGAAAAAAAGCCCTATCCATAATCTTAACCTAACTGTTCCCAACTAAAACAATGTGCCTAGCTTCATTAGCAGAGTTTGTTGTGACGTTCTTGATGATCTTCATTGGGATGGCCTTCATTGGAATGGTCTTCATTGGGGTATAAAGGGATATCAACTCACCCTCATCTCCCAATGCTTCCTTGGTGCTCGTTGTAATGTTCCCATTAGAAAACCCACATTCGTCAGTAGCACAGAAAATGGGTTAGAAGTTTTCATGTTAGTCTTCTGGTTCTTCATTATTTCTGCCACTCCAGTCTTCTTGATCCTCAGCTTCGTTCTGTGTTGTCTGACCACTGTCCAGGTTCCCCTCCTGACCTGAGAACTCACAACAGGAGGATTATACAAATCCTCTTGTTTTCCTCCGTCAATTGCCGTATCTCGAGCTTAGCTACTCTAAGCTACTTCTTATGTTGCTAGTAAAGGTATTCAAAGGAGGACATCTTGGTTCAGATTCACAGACAGTACACTAGACACGTCCTCACTGAGAGAAACTACATTGTAATGCCACTACCATCTCTACAAATTTTCCAAAGAATTAATAAAATTTATTCTTATGATCATTATAATAAAAACTAGATGCATTTCCATCGCTGAGCGATCCAATAAAGATATTTCTGTACTGCATAACTCCACTCCATTGTACCTCACTGTATGCAACAGTAATGGTGAAGAGTGAGACGAAAGTTCTAAGTTCATTTAAATATTAACTTTTAAGAATTAAAGCAAATCAGAAGTGGTTTTCACAAGTTGTCACATGGAAACTAATATCCAAATAGAAATGGAAAATTGGGAGATTCAATACCCAAAACTAATTCAAACTGAGGACCCACTTCATCACAGGAAAACCATTACCCTAAAATACACTAAAAAGTTAAGTTTGAAGCAGCTCAAAAGTTACATTATTAAGTTATTCAGACTCCCTGAAATTATCATGTGTAAACCACAATTTTTTTTTTTCTAAATTTTATCCATCAGAAAGGAACATTCAGAATCAGAGAAGCCAAATTCAAGTAATACTAACCAGCGTTTACTGTTTAAGCTAGCCAGTTTAATGAATTTAGGCATTGAGTATATAAATTATATGGAGACATTAAAAAGTACATCGTGATCATTTAACTTTGGATAACCAAATGAAGTCAAACACTGATATTTCATCCATTTCAAATGATGAGATATTAATTAAAGGTTAAAGCCATATTTGCTGCCTGACCACGGTAGAGTGCGGTTGTGCTCTGCACCCCTCTGCTGTTTTCAGGTGAGCTACCTTGTACCAACATGGCGCTGAGTGTGAGGAGGCGCGTAAATACCATCGGTATTGAGCTGCTTCCTGGGGCGATTTCACCCTCTTCAGCACAGGTGTTACTCCCAACAATCATTAGGGAGACCTATGGTATTCAGGACCATGAGGTGTATGGTGTTGCCCTGAATGGGGCATACAGAATCTTCGTCAAACTGAATTCCACGTCCGTGTACGAGTCTTTGGTGACGAGATTCCAAGACGTGAGTCTTGATGCTACTCCAGCTGTGAAGGTGCTTTTGATCGACGTATCTCGCCACTTTACGTGGGTTAAGGTTCGTAATGTCCCATTTGAGGCAGATGAGGCTGACATCAGGAGTGTTTTTGAGGCATATGGGACCGTACATCTGGCACAACAGGGCAAGTGGGCGGCTGGTGCTTACATGGGCCGTCTGGAGGGACCCTTTTCCCTGAAGATGACTCTGAGACATCCCATACCGTCTTACGTCGTGTTGGAGGACTTCAGGACGCGAGTTACGGTATCGTATGCCGGACAGAGACGTAAGTGCAGGTTATGTGGGGCGTACGACCATATGGCGGCAGCATGTGTGAAGCTGAGGAGGGCACCTGCACAAACTGGTGAAGCACCAGTTACCACCGTGGTAGCTGTTGTAGAGAGCCCCACGCAAAAGCAAGGGCTTGGGCGCTTGTGGAGTGAAATGGTGGAGGATCCCACAGAGGAGACTGGCGTGTGTGAGGTAAGCTGTGACATAACAGGATCTGTTATTAGGCAAGGGAAAAGTGCAGAAGTGCAAGTGTAGGAGGAGGTACAGACTCTCGAGGAAGAGCTTCAGGAAGTGTTGAGGACATTGACGCCGCCTGCAGAGGATGTTGTTCCTGAGCTGGTGAGAGGCACGGCGTTGCCTGTAGAGGAATGTAATGATAAAAACCATAGCAGGGTTGACGGGCCAACTAGTAAGCGTGAGATGTCGCCGTGTGCTGTGGAACGAGGCGTGGTAGAGGTTGAGGTGCATCGTGAGGGATCCTCAGAAGATAACATGGAAGTGGAGGGCATCACGAGGAAGAGAGCGGCGGCGTCAGACTCAGATGATGTCCTGACGCCGGCGCAGAGGTCTGGGAGGAAGGAAGAGCACTGTCGAGGTAGTCAGGATAAGAGGCATCGCAAGAAAGGGGAAGGGGTTGATGGTGTGAAGCATTGTGCTGGCTCTGTGGCAGGAGGCCCTGGGATGAATGAAGAGAGGAGGAAGGGTTGGAAACTACAGAGGCCTTAGGTGTATGACTGTGAACGTAAATGGACTGTGTAATAGTGTGAAGAGGGAATGGTTTCAAATGTTTGTGTAAATATAGGGTGGATGTAGTGTTCCTGCTAGAACACAGTTTCAAGGAGGGAAGAGAGCTCGAGGTAGTGGGGTTTCAGGTCATGACTCTGCCATCTGCATGTCTGAAAGGTGGTGTGGGTATAATGATCAGGGAGGCGAGCCCGTTTGTGTTGCTAAGAAGTGAGGGGGAGGGAGGGGAGAGTACTGCGCTTGGACGGGTGGTGGATGGGGCAGAGAGTATCCTTTGTAAGTGCGTATGCACCAGCAGAAAATGGTGTGAGAGTAAAAAGGGATTTTGTATGTGAAGAACTAGTTTTCTTCTTATGTGGTTTACCTGCAGTGGCCATCGTTGGTGAGGACTGGAACTGTGTTATTAAGAGGGCTGACGTAGAACCAAAAGGGGCGGGGCACGTGTCGGCGGCCTTGCGAGATCTCTTGAAGGATATTCAGTTGTGGGATGCGGTTGGAGGAGGGGCGTGGGAGGTAGAGCACACTTTTGTAAGAAGGGGTTACACGGCTAGGGTGGATAGGCTGTATATATCTCAAGGGGTTTGGTTGACATTTTTCCGTACATTAGAAGTAGCTTATTCGGATCATCGGGCGGTAGTAGCAGAGGTGGGGTGGGAGTCACTAGCAGGTATATCTAGGGGATATTGGAAGTTAAATACAAGTGTGTTAGGCGATGAGGAGGGGATAGAGGGATTTGCAATGCTGTGGGAGGGGTTATGTGCAGAGGTAAATGGGGTAGAGGATGTGGTGATGTGGTGGGATGGCGTGGCTAAAGAACGGATTAAGCAATATTACGTAAGGGAAGGGAAACATATCAATTCTTTAAAATATGGGCTTGCCAACTATTTGGAGGATAGGTTACGGGGTTATGCGAGGGGGGCGGTGGAGGGCACTTATCCTATGGATGATATTATGGCAATTAAAGGGAGGCTGCATGAGGTACAGGATGAGAGGTTCCAAGCGGTGCGGGTATAGGCGGGGGTGGAAGAGGTGTTATGGGGCGATAGACCTTCATTGTGCATATTGCGTAGGCAAAAACAAAGGCAGCAGGCAATGGCTATTCCATGGTTGGAGGTTCATGAGTCAATAGTGGGGTACAGGGAGGGGCAGGTCATAGAAGCTACGAAAGAAATGGGGGCATTTGCGGATAAGTGGTATGAGAAGTACTGGCAATGAGAAGGAATAGAGGATGGGGTTTTAGAATAGGTGTGTGGGAGTGTGGTATGTCAGTTGCGTAACAGTGATAGGGAAGCACTGGGTGGGGAAATAACTGAGGGGGAAATATGGAGGGCTTTAAGTGGAATGCGAAAGGGCAAAGCACTGGGAATTGATGGACTCCCGGCAGAATTTTATCAGCAGCATTGGGAGCTAATGAGGCATTTTTTGGTTAGGTTATTAAATTGTGTGAAGGAGAGAGGTGAGCTTGGAGAGAAGCAGGCAACGGCTGTCGTTGTCTTGGTACAGAAGGATAAGGGGCAGCATACACTTCGAGATTACCGGGCGATCTCGTTGTTAAGTGCGGAATACAAGTTGTTTGCTAAGGTTTTGGGGAATCAGTTTAAGTGTGTGGTGGGGCGGGTAGTATCAAAAACTCAGTTTGGTTTGCCAGGGAGGTCTATGGTGGAGGGGCATGGGTTGATTAGAGATTTTGTGGAGGCAAAAGGGGGGGAGGGGGTGGTTTGGTGGCACTCGATTGAAAAGGGGCATACAATCGAGTAGATCGGAAAGCATTGAGAGCCATCCTCAGGAGACAGGGGTTTGGGGAAGAAATAGTGGGTTGGGTCGAGGCGTTGTATCGAGGTGCAATGGCGAGGGTACAGGTTAATGGTCGATTGGGTGGGAAGATTGTAATGGGTAGGGGACTTAGGCAGGGGTGTCCTATGTCACAATTGTTGTTTGCGTGCATACAGGACCCCTTTTATAGATTGGTGGAGCAGCGTATGTGTAGCGTAGAGGGTCCAGAGAGTGAGGTTGCGAGGGTTTGGCCAGTTTTAATAGGGTATGTGGATGATACTACTGTTCTGATCAGGGAGGGGATGTCAATGGACACTTTAGATGGGGTGGTGCAAATGTTCGCAGGGGCAACCGGTATGAGGGTGAATTCAGACAAATCCATGGTCATGGGGTTAGGAGCTTGGGCAGGAAGGGTTGAGTGGGGTAGTGCAGTCGTGAGGAGGCAGGTGAATTCGTTAAAAATTTGCGGTCTTATCTATGCAGACGATCTAACTGTGGCAGGCATGGAAAACTCGATTAGGATGATAGACAGGATTCAGGGACGCTTGGGTGCATTGCGACCTTATCATTTGACCATTGTGCAGCATGCCATTGTTATTAACATCTTACTGTATAGCAAAGCATGGCACGTGGCAGCCGTGTTCCCATTAACTGGGCCGGCAATAACAAACATACTTAGGGTTATTAAATTCTCATGGGGTTCGAGCTGTGATTGGATTCAAAGGGACGTGGTAATGTTACCTGTAAGTCAGGGGGAGCTGGGATTGCTGGACTTACAGCGGAGGGTCAAATGTGTCTTCATTAAAAGGGAGGTGATGAGGGAAAGTGTGGGTGGGGGGGGTTTGGCCAGGATCCACAACAGATTGCAACGGATGTATACAGGAGTTGAGTTGCATGAGTGTGAAACTGTGTTGAGGGCTCTGGCGTGGGATCGAGAGCCAGCAAAGGTTAAAATAGGTAGGTTGTGTAGAATGTTAGCCGGGAGGGTTGTAGCGCCTGTAGAGGGAATTTTCCCCATGTATGCATGGGGAAGTAGTATATGGAATAGGTTGCGTAGGATGAGGTTGCAGCCTCGTGTTCGGGATGTAATGTATCGTTTTCTGCATTTTACCGTCGGGTGTTGTTCTACGGGATAGACGAGTGGTTGACGGGGGGGTGTGCGGGATATGTGGTGGGGAGGAGTCGGCGTTTCATGTAGTATATTTTTGTGACGGACTGAGAAGTGTCAAGGAGTGGTTAAATAGGGTGATATATAGGATAGGAGGTCAAGGAATTTCTGTATTTAGGGCATTAAGTCTCTACGTGGGGGGTTAGGATGAGAGTGTCATCAGAGCTGTGGGGTACATTATGGTAGATTATATATATATATGGTGTGGGGATTGCGGGGGAAACAGGTTAGTGAGGTAAAGAGGAGGGTGTTAGCGGTAACGTTCTATAAAACAGTATGTAGAAATAAGGAAATTTATGGGAGGAGGTGGGTGAGGGATTTTTCAGAGGGATTTAGGCAACTTACGTTACAGGTTTTATTAGACTTGTAATATAGGAAGGAGGGGAGGGTACGACTGGAAAGTGTTGCTGGGGTAGGGAAGTCATGGGTGAAAACAGGGTCGCCTCCCTGGTTATGGATGACAACAAATGTTTGCGTGTGTGTTGGATGAGTGATGAGTGAGTGAATAATGTATGGACCACGGGCGCAAGCACCTGTGGAGCTGGCCAGTTTCTTGTTTGTCATGGACTATACACTATTAATATAGTACTCATGTTCCGTCAAGGAAGTAGTGAATGATGGATAAGGTATAAATGGAAGGGGGGTCCTTGCCTACATCACTGTGCAGAGTGAGGGTAGGGCAGTATATTGTGTTGGAAGTGATGGACAGTTGCTTGTCCAGTGTGTTGTATAATGTGTAGATAATACGCATATTATTGTATGTAGAAAGATGAGACTACATAAAAGTTGGACTTCGACTTGTACAATGAGAATTACTCTCTAACGTTTGATATGTTAAGGCTGATTTATCAACTGTGATCATTCAAATTAGATTTATTATTATGTTGTTATCTATGTACATGGCAGTCTTAAGTCATATGATGTGAGTTGTGTTTAGGTGCAGTTGTCACAAAAAGTTTTTTTTTTTTATTTAACGGTGTTAGGGAAGTATGTGGAGTTTTTTGCCTGTAGCCTCTACATGGCTGGGGTTTTATAATTTATACCTTTGTATTCTGTGTTGTTTTTCATAATATAAAGTTTTTTATATTTATATACTATGTTGAATGAATAGGGTATACATGCTAAGATAATTGCACATAAGTTAACTTTGGAAGGTGTTGACATTCATTGTTGCAACCTTCTTAGAAAATTAATCTCTTGAAGTGTATTTCTTTCACCAGGTTGAGGTGTCATTGTGTTTAAGTAAAGACATGTATCCCATTGTTAATATTGTTATTATTTTTTTGTGTGTCTAAGGTGTTACTGAATCACTCATGATAGTGTAATTATTATGTATCCTTTAATGTTAAGTTAAGATGCAATCAGGTTGGTGATGGTTATATTTTGCAGGAGGGGGGGGGTGAAATTGTGACAAAAGTTTCAGCCTTCACAGGTATATAACTCTGGTATAACTGGGTGTATATGGTGTGTGGTATTAGGGTGTCAGAACACTTTTGTCTGGTGTAATCATTTTTGTAAGGGTAAATTGGTAATTTGTGCTTTAACTTATTTTGTGTATCTTTTAATATAATTTCCACCTTGTATTGTAATGTTTTAAATAAAATATATAAAAAAAATGTTTGCTCACGTGTTTTTCTAAACAAATTTGGCGGTATCAACTTGCACACGAAAATCACTCACTACGAAAGCAAAAGACTTGGCAGACGATGCAACATCTCCCCAATGAAAAGCAGGGGTGTCACTAGCACGTTAAGAGACCATACAATAAGTGTCAGGGGCCCGAGACTGTTCAACTGCCTCCCAGCACACACAAGGGGGATTACCAACAGACCCCTGGCAGTCTTCAAGCTGGCACTGGACAAGCACCCAAAGTCAGTTCCTGATCAGCCGGGCTGTGGCTCGTACGTTGGTTTGCGTGCAGCCAGCAGCAACAGCCTGGTTGATCAGGCTCTGATCCACCAGGAGGCCTGGTCACAGACCGGGCCGCGGGGGCGTTGACCCCCCGGAACTCTCTCCAGGTAAACTCCAGGTAAAACCAAGGGAGAAACACATATTGAGCTGAGGTAAGATAACAGCTCGTAGCCTGTAAATTCAGCTTTGTAAAAGAAAATTATTTCACTATTTACTAATACATGGCAAATTAGGATTTATAACTCCTCCAGCAAGGTGAACATTGCTTTCTGGAAACCACACTGGGCTGAAATTTTGAAGAGATTCAGAAGACGCATTCTGTATAAATCTCAAAGATCCCAACGATTTGAAGAGTTTTTAATTACTATATAGTCAAATTTACTTGTCCACAAATTATGTCATTGTATCTTTCATATAATGGTTATAAATAGAAGTTGTGCGTCGCTTTCTAATCTTTTACTCCAAAAATTTGTCAGTTTATAATATATTATGATTATAAAACTTTTCCTGTTATTGTTTCTACTTTATTTATTATTTAAATTGTTTTAACAGAGTGACGCAGTCAAGGAAGAAAGGATTAAAGAGAGAACTAGTGCTAACAAAAACACGCTACATTCTGTTTTTTTCCTTTCTCAGAACTTTGATTAGTTCAAAAAGAATTGCAAGGCGGGATGAAAACCCAGAAAAGGTCTGATTGTGAACTCGAAACAATGAATACGATGCCTCGACTTGTTCCTGAAGTTGATTCCAAGCTCTGCTTACCTTTTGTCTTTTAAAGTTAATCTGGAAGAGTCTTGTGGTCTGTTTGTTACTGTCGTCGAAGAGTTTTGGGTTCAGAGACCTTCCTGTGGTATACGATGAAAATATAGTCTCCTGGGTAACATGCCGTAGTATATATTTCTAACAATAGTGACACAGTACAGAGGACCGGACATTTTTTTTTTTTTACCTCTGATTTCGTAATTTTTCAAGGAGAGAGACGAGGTACTATGACATGCGTGCGTTGAAGCTGAGTACGTTGCATTATAAGAGTATTGAAGGTCTTTAATTGTCTCTTGTATTGGGTTTAGTTAGAGAGTATGCTTGAGACTGCACTGTTAGGATATGTTATGGACGGAGTGTTATAAGTAGTTGAATATTTGCTCTTGCACACCGGCACTCTTACCATGGAACGGAGACCACTAAGAAAGGCAAAAAATCGTCTTCAGTCTTTCAACAGCTGGCCTTCTAGAAGTGCACAGACAATTCAGATGACCCTCTGAATTGTAACATCCTCACTTTTCCAAGGGAGGCTCCATGGCGCGGTGAAGAGGCTATTGATCTGAGGAATTAGACCATTTGGGCTACTTCCTCTGACCAAACCTAATTACCCCCTAATCCACCTTTCCCTGTCCCATCCTCCCTGTCACCCCTTTCTTTTCCTCCTTCTCATGCCATCCCTCCACTTTCCCTCTCCCATTTTTCCCTTTGAGGTAGTTCCTTGACCTAAGAAGGGGATCCAGAGTCCATCTCCTTCCGTTGAGGTCCTTTGTGGTAGTATAGTTTGCCATGGAATCTGGATCCTCTAGAGATCCCAGGTATCGGGAATCTTTCAGTTAACGGGTGTATCTCTGGAGGCTGCCTGTCGGATTGCAGGAGGTGGTGGCCAAAGGAGGTATGCTTTTGTCCGCCGAGGTGGCATGGTAGATGTGAGGTTGCTATCCCAGATTGATGGTTTACTGGCTTGAAAGGTAGGGTATGAAAGATTCCATGCCGCATCTGCACTACTGGCTGCGCTAAGGGGGCTGGCTGTCATCCAATTTTCCGCTTCTCAAAAAAAATTCGTAAAATTATGAAAATTGAGTTATTCACATAGAAAAATAGCTTAACTCTTTGGCAAAACAATGGTACAAGAATCAATGTTCTACGACGTTTCTACAAGAAATTATAGTCGTTTATATCAGGTATGGTGACGGCGATATGGGTAGCGCGTCTGCTCACAGCCCATATATTTTTTGGATTTTTTTCCTTGTTTTTTATCGCTTTTCCTTGCATTATTCTAATATAATATTTGACTATTTGGCATCATATAAGAGTAGGCGGCGCTTATACGTAGACTTCTAGCCAATCAGGAGCCATCTGGGAACACACTGCAGTATTCCTGCTCCAGAGAGAGCCAGCAGAAATCACTTCATTATTACGCTTATATCAAGTCTACGGCTTATTTATCTATCGAAATTTATCTAATATGATATAATAAACACTATAAATAACATAAAGACATATTATATACTCTAGACTGAATAAAATAGGCCATAATATGGCGAGAGACCACCAAGAATATTTTGATATAAATGAGTTATTCCGCTCCATGTCGTCTTTGAGTAAGAGAAAACGGTATTTTAAAGAGGATAACTGTACTAGAACATCAGTTTGCTAAGCAATACACCGAAACAAACGCGATTTTCGCGATTTTTTTTTTTTTCGAGACGGTGGGCCGGCCGGCGCTCCAGGCCAATATCTTGGAAGTAACTTATTCACTTATTTCGCTTATTCCTTCCTTTATTACTTAATTAAATGGAATAAAATTCACAGAAATTGTAGAATAATGATTTCTCTAATTTCCCATTATTCATTTTTGGAAATATTCCAAATACTTTGGGATTTATGTGGGAGTAAAGGGCAGATTTTTTGCAACATTCCGAGAACTAACAAACTTTATTTTTTTGTGAAATAAAGATAAGTTATTTAGAGGAAAGGAATGAATTGAAAATTCGTATTAGCATTGTTCTCTCGGCACCAAGTGTCCAAACAACCTTACGTCGTCCCATAAATGGCTGCCAAAGGGCATTTTCAATAAATCAGTCCTTTTTCAGTCTTTTCTCAGTTGTTGTTTGAGATATATTTTTGATAAATATTTTCAAGAAAGAGAGAAAACACTTTGTCTTGTGCACCAAAACTGGAGGAAATCTGACAGTAAACAAATAAGCAACAATTCATTGGATGACATCCCCCTAATAAATTGCCGCATCTGCACTACTGGCTGCGCTAAGGTTGTGTTCTTGGGCATGGAAGGAGAGACTTGCGGTCCTTTCCCCCTGGAAGCTGTCAATAATCCCCCCCCTTTCTTTTCCTTAAAAGCAAAGGAAAGGAGAGACTTAACCATGGAATCCCAAGTCCATATACTTCCTCCTCCTCCTGGGCCCCTTCCTGTAGCAGCACCCTCTGACTACCCTGCCTTGTTACCAGACCATTCTACTAACCCTGTATCTTCTGCAGATGACATTTTATCCCACGTTCCTGGTACAGAGGCCCGGCCTGGCTCCTTCGACATCTCCGACCTCTGCATGTCTGACTATGCTTCCGGCTTTTCCCCATATGGTGCTGCGGTTTTCGGATTGCATACCTGCCTCAAAACGGACCAACTCCTGTGCTGTATCTAAACGACCACATCGTCACAGCACAGAATGTTAGCCAAGCTCACGATCTTTCTGTCCTTACAACCACAGATGCCATTCCTGTAACTATTGAATTCTCAATTCATTCTGCCTCATACATTGTTCAACGTAATTTCCAGACTTGTGATGACATTCCGCAACAATTTGAACTCCAAGACCTCCTGACCTTAAATTACACACACAAGTACTGCCTACCCACAGGTAGGGACGCTACCCCTATTTTTGAGTGCCGTGAGCTTCCATCATCGGTTTATATTGGGTTTATATTGGAGTTAGTTTGGCTGGAGTAAGCTGGAGGCTTCTGTTCGACTGTTTCTCACTGATGCTTTGGCAGCGAGACGACGAAGAGAGTTACCAACAGCGATGGGTCTGATTCCCCCATGCTTCTTCAAAGTCCGACAGGTGACCCCTACTCCACACCAGTGTAGAAACTGCTGGCGTTTAGGCCATCCGGCTAAATACTGCAGGTCCATGGCTGAATGCCCAGTCTGTGGGGCCGATAACCATCCCGATACATCATGTGGTCTATCTACCTCCAGCCTTGATTATCAGGAAGCTCATCCATCTTATTCTCGTCGTTGCCAGGTTTACTTGATTGACCGTGAAATACGTTGTCTCACAGAGACAGAAGGCTTTACTTTTGTCATAGCAGTCTCTCATCTATGCCTTCAGGGAAGACTCCTTCGTATTTCTTATTCTTGAGTTACTACTACTACAACAACTAATATTACTACTACTACTACTACCATTAGTATTACACCTCACTCTAAGCCTATATTTACTCTGTGTCCATGTAGTGTTTGCAAAGGCTTGATAAAGTTCCTGGAGAGCGAAACTTTGCCACAATAATATGTCATATTAGTTGCACTTGTGTCCTTTTACCTAACATATTGTCGGTAATTTTACCAACATTAATACGCACGATACAATTTTATTTTACAATACTGCATTATTTTGCCTTGATGCTATTGAGGGCTCTAGATCCCAGGAACTGGATTATTTTCTCCCGTCCATGGAGCAAGTTTGAATGCTCCAGATTCCACAGGCACTATTATAACGCCTACAGATTGAGAGCTTTTCCCTAATTAAAGTGTAACATTTGTGATCATTATCAATCTTCATTGGCTGATACACAGTAGGAAATGACAGGAAATTTTTGGGACTTTAACTGTGAATGCACAAATTTTGTTGGAATATATGCAAGACTAGAAAATGCATCTTCTGAGCTAATTTAAACTTTTAGTGCTAATGTATTATTCTCTTTGCACACTAAACCAACATAGAACTTACTTGCTTACTGATTTACAGTTCTTTCTTGGACTATTGTTTGAATTGATTTTTTTCCGATTTGGGTCCCAATTTGCGTGTTGGAAACTGGATAAACTGAAATAATGTTATTCGTACTAAAACTCTGGGTGAGTCCTATGATTAATCTCAGCCCTTTCTAGCTGATAATTTAAAAAGGACTCAATTAAATTTCAGCCGCTTAAAAAAATGTCTATGATATGTGCCAAGAAACTCAAAAAACATCCCAGGTACAGAAAATAGTACATCAATCTTAATTACCATATTACATCAAACAAGCCTACATTATACAATGTAGATATTTTTATTTAAAAGGCACTTAGTACTGTAAATAAGCCGAAAACATAGCTATAAACATTGTGAACAATGTTGAATACTGCTAACCTAACCAGTACACAAAAGTTATATCAATGGCTAGATACAAGACCCCCTCCCCTCTAATTGGAGCACCCTCCTCCTCCCAAACACACAGGATACACAATATGAACAATTAACATATCCCCGTGATCCGTAGGTATATATACATTAATACCACGGTAACCTTCCCATCAGGGAGGAGCACTTATTGGGGCAACGTACATTGCAGTCTCCTATCACATAGGACATCCTAACATTGACAAAGTAGACATAACACAGAGTACATGAGCCTGGCGCACGCAGGCGCCTCACCCACACTACAGTAGTAATGCTTATTAACTTTATTGTAGAATAAGAACCAATACAATATATTAATGTCTGGGGCAACAGAACAAATTACAAAAAAGATTTTGTAAATATTATTTCAAAAGTGTCTTCCATTTGGCCCCTCTATGAAAAGCATCTAAGAGAAAACCTTGGCAGGACCTCCAGTTGCGTAGAATACACGTACTGAAGATAATCTCCACCTCGCTTACAGAAAGCCACATTATCATAACTGGACACCACACACACACACACACACACACACACACACACACACACACACACACACACACACACACACACACACACACACACACACACACATAAAGGCCCTCATACAGACGAGCATTACACCATGTCAAAACATTGTACGTTGAATGACAAACTCGATATGACCACTGCCTAAACCCAGAACCATACACTCTGGACTGACTCTGTAGTCACCAACATCAGCAATATACTGGGTTCTTTTGCCTGAGCATGTAAGATTCTAAATAATCCGCCTCAACACAATACCCCAAAACCAAATACAAAACCACCACACATAATCATATACATGCTTGTACCAAACATGAACAGCCACGAAACACTAGAGGCCACACACTTCCCACACTATGAATAAATACCCGTTAAGACATATATAGATTACCAGGCAAGGTACAACTAAAGAAGGAGAAAACTAGAACCCCCTGAAAACTATGGAGGAATACAAGCCTCCATCTCATCCGCTAGTATACTACCCTCCAGGACATCTGGCATCGACCTCATCCTGGAACATGATGCACACTCTCGTCACAGATTTCAAGCAATCCCTGACGTATTCCAAAACTTCACACAAGAAACGCACCAAAACAAAGGTTATCTCACGTCGCCACACCACTCTAGAAGCCACCATCGCAGCACTAGCCTACTACATCCATTCCCCAAGCACTCCACTCACCATCGGATACCAACCCCTTACCGTCCTACCCCGGCACCAACTGTAGCAGTCGTGCCACAGTCAGACCCCGATAACTCTCCGGAAATAAGTAACCCACTGACCCCCATATAAGCTTCTATTCCTACCCACTGACCTATAAAAACTCGCTGCAAACACCTTGATTCTGACATTACCTCCCACCTCCCTCATACCCCAAGAAATATACAAAAAATCAACCATAATATACCTTAATGCCCTCGCTATCTCACATGACACCCCTCCCACGTCTAAAAGTAAAGCCCTGAGGACCCCTACCCTCCCCCTCCCAAAATCCCAAAAACACCCCTCAACCACAATCTTACATTTTCCAAAAAAGGACAAAAATACACTGCATGGAAGGCCGTTTCCACATCCCCACAATGTGCACAAGATGCATCTCTCACATATCCCATCTGCCTCAATGCCTCTTTTGATGCCAATGTTTCCATGAGGAATCTGTGCACCACTTCTCTCACCCTTGCAGGAATTCTTAGCTTTCGAAATTCCTCCCATATTACCTTCCATTCATATGTGGGGAAGACAGCCACTCCTTGCAGCGTCTCCCGACGATACTCCACTCCCATTAGCCTCCCTATTCTCAGATGATGTACATCATGAAGTCGTAACATATACCTCAACATGTCCTCACACACCTCCAGGTATTGCCCACTCCACCAACAATGAACGTCCCTCATCACCTCCCCCACACGACGACCTCTGATCCCTCCCTCTCTGAGGTATCATATCTTAACATAAATTGCCCTCACCCTGGGCCACAATGCCAACAAACCTAATCCCTAATCCCCCTGATGCACCCCGGTCATTACCACGTCTCGTCCCAACCACGCCCTCCCATAACCCCATAGATATCTTAACGCCCTCCTCTGGATTACTATTACATCACAGTTCCTCAAGGGGTATACTGCTGCCACCCCCCCAAGCCTTACTGTACACCAGCGAATTCACAATCACTGCCCTTTGGTGCAACGTGACATCTCTGGCCTGAAGACCACGTAGCCTGCGCACCGCCCTGTCCCTAACTGCCTTTGAATTAACCTTTCTACTGTCCTGCATGTCCACCGTATACCAAATCCCAAAAATCTTGATCCTTTCCATGATGTTCCATCCAAACCCTCGACCCAATCTCCCGCCCACCCAAGTGCCCACCTCTAACAACATCGACTTGCTTTTGTTAACCCTCATCCCCGTTATGGCCCCAAACCTCTCGATGACTCCACCCACCCTTGAAAAAAACCTCCTTTCAACTAAGATCGTTGTATCATCAACGTAACCCACAACCTCCCCGCATTCCCCTCAGCCCCCTCACCACACAACCCTCAGTCTACAAGCTCATAAAACGGATTCTGTACACATGCAAATAAAAGTTGGGAAAGCGGGCATCCCTGCCTCAAACCCCTTTCCATACTAATCTTACAACTCAACCTACCATTCACCTGCACCAACATCTTCGCTCCTGCATACAAGACATCTACCCACCCTACCACCTTGGCACCAAAGCCCAAACCACTCAAGCTCTCACGCAAAAACACCCTGTCCACACAATCATACCCATTTTCCCAATCCAACCCTAGAACCCCCACCCCCTCCACAACCCCCAAGAAATCCCTGATGCGTCCGTGTCCTTCCCTCAAACTCCTCCCTGGAATTCCGAACTGACCCCTGTGTAAAGCCGACCCCAGAACCCCCTTCAACCTATTACCTAGAATCTTTATGAACACCTTATAATCCTCGCACATCAAGGAAATTGCCCGGAAAGCACTCAGCACCTTCGCCCCCTCCTTCTTCGGTACTAATACTACTATACCCATACAATGTGACTCACCCATCCTCCCACCATCTAGCATATTGTTCAAAACCCCAACAAAACAATGCCTCATGCACCCCCATTGAGCCCTGTAAAAATCAATAGGCAAACCATCAATCCCTGGCGCTTTACCTGTGCTCATGCCAAAGACCGCATCTGCCACCTCAGCTTCACTAATGTCACCCTCCAACCCCACCCTATCCTGTTCTCCTATAACATTATGAACCCCCCTACCAAAAAGCTCCTGCCAGGTGCCTCGTCTCGCACACCCTCTCCATTTTTCCCTGAACCAATCATCAGCATAAATGCTCTTACTCTCTGTGGAGACAAGAACTACACTTTCTGGGTATGCCCCCACCACCGCATTAGTCACTAACTGCAATAACGTGGTCACTTTCCTACGTTCCCTAAACTTACACAAGACATACCCAGTCGGTTTATCTGCCCCACAACACGTCCTCCAACCCTAATCGAAAACGTACCACGTCAAAACGTTCATTATGAATATCTGCAATCCTACCTCAGAGAAGTGCGATATCCTCCCCCCACCCCCCTCCCGTAACAAGCCTGCAACTGTCCCTCCAAATAATTCTGCAATCCATATCTCCATCTTGCTTCTGCATGTCCCTTAACCCTATAAAAATCCACGATCCCCGGTTTCGCCCTCAACTCTCACCAGTCTATAAGCTCTACTGTCCGATCCCTTGCATCCCAAAACCTTGACCTCCACTCCTCAAATCCTGTACCCCCCTCCCCCCTAAGGTAAATATGCATAGCAGTCTCCCATGACAAATCTACTATCACCGCTCTATGATCCGAGAAACCCACATTAAATGTCTGCACCCTCCCCACCTCCAACCTGTTCATGACATAAATTCTATCTAGTCTCGCTGCATACCCCCGACGAACGAACGTGTGCTCCACCATAAAACCTCCCCCCCCCTCCAACATCTACGACTTCCACGTCCCTCAACACATACCTCAGGACACTAAAAACACAACCCGCCCCCCTCAGTTCCCCATCCTGGCCACGTATCACACAATTCCAATCCCCACTTATAATCGTGATGGCAGGCAATCCCCGCAGATGATACAATAATTCATCCCTCATAAAATCCGACTTCACCCGCATATTGCTCGATGCCGGCATGTACACTCCTATAAAGCATACCCTTCTATCACCCCATACACCATCGACCCGCACAACCCTCCCCCCCTCCTCCCAACTTGTGGCACCCAAGGGGCTGGTCTCCTTTATCGCTACTGCCACACCCCCCTTTCAACTGCCAAGCACAACTAACGTACAACTTATACCCATTCAACAGCAACTCACTGCCGAACTTATGATTGTGCTCCTGCAAGAAACACACATCCACCTTCAATCTACGTAAAAACCAAACCAACCACACAGTTATGATCTCAGACCTGAGACCGTTCACATTAAGGGTGATTCACCTGAAATTTATATGAACGGCGGCTTCCCTCTATGCTGCTGTGGCTTTGCCTACCACACCTTTACTAGTATGACGACCCAATGCCTCACCAGGCTTTCCCTGGATCCCCTCCCCAACCCTCCCCTGTTCACTGCATAACTCTGTCTCCACTGGATCCTTCTGGTCTAACAACTCCTCCTCCTTTGCCCAAGCTTTTTTCCCTGGCATCTGCCCCAGCGTGAGAACCTCCTCAACCTCAGTCATGCCAGCCGTCCTCTTCCTAGAGCCGCCACCCACACACATGTCCATGTCCAGTGAATTCTCCTGATGGGCCTCCACCTCCACCACTTGCTCCAAGCGAGTCCCACACGAGGTCCTTACCACAGGCGGCTGTTCCTCCATCACGTCGGCCTCACCAACACTTAAGGCACAGGTCCCTGACCCGTCCAGAAAACCTTTCAACACCTCCTCCAGTAAGTCCTCCTGAGGCACTTCGTTCCTTCTCGGTGGAGTCACCAACATCTCCGTCGACTCCCCCGACCCCTCTAGGAGCGTGACACACGTCTTGGCCGTCCGTTCCTCTCGCTCAACCTCCTCACTCCAACGACCAATCGTCCTTGCTTCCTCATCTCCCAACTCCAACACCAACTCACAAGGATGCTGCTCCACAGCCGACATCCCAGTGTCCTGGGAGCCTGTCTCCGAGGACACTGTGCCGCCATATGATCGTAAGGGCTACACAGGCGTCAGGTCCTTCTCTGGCCGGCATAATGCACGAAGACTTGCGTCCTGTAATCCTCCAACGTGATATAGGATGGTATAGGCCGAGCCAGAGTCATTTTGAGGGTATAGAAACTTTCTGGTAGCCCCTCATATGGCCCATCCTTCCATACTCCCATAGTAGCAGAATGGACCTTTCCATAACTGTTGAATGCCTCTTGTATGCGATACGCAGTCGCCTCAAAAGGTACGTTTCTCTCCTTTACCCACATATAGTACTTAGATACGTCGTGCAAGACGACGTCTACCGCCGAGTTCACAGTCATCCTCCGCCCTTGGTACTCATCAATGATCCTGCCATAGAAGCCGGCACGATTCATTTTCACGAATACTCTGGACATCCCGTTTAAAGCCACACCATATACTTCGTCACTGGGGACACCATAGACGTCTCTGATGATGGAAGGTAGCAAGGTGTTCATTGTAGCGTGCCACGGACCAGCTCAATGCAAACAGTGTTGATCCTCTGTCCCACTCGAACCGCCATCTTGGCGTCCAGATGCAAAAAGTCACCACCAGAGGGCAGGCGTAGCAAACCAGGTGAGCGTCCTCTCTCCCCGGAGGTCGAGAGACGAATGTCCTAGGAGATGCAAGTGTTGCAGTATGTGAATACACATAAGGCCTAGCTCTCGTTGGTAGGCACGAAGATATTATTGACTAAAGTTCCCAAAACGTGAAGGCGAAGTTGTTCTAGTCTTCAGTGATGAAGAATAATGGAATGTATTAAAGAAAATATGATGAAAGAAATAAGTTGAGTCATCTACTTTGGAAAAGTAGTAAGTGTAGGTTTAGGGAAGCATAATGTTATGCTTAGCTGCTTGGTGATGTTGGCAGGGTTTTCTGCTTTCCTCCCAGTAATGGTTAGAATTGGAGTAGGATTATGTGTATTGTTAGTATAACCAATATAAGCACTAAGCCCGAAAGGATAGTAGGGCGCTGTAGGGAGAGATGTGCTAAAGTTGGAATGTGCGAAGAGCAGAAGTGACTGGTGTGTTAGGATGGGTGTCGCTGGAGGTAAGGGAGAATACAAAAGTAAAATATAAAGCTGAAATGGTGCAGTAGATTTGTTCCTGTTAACAAGTCAAAAATTGTGTCTGTGGTGGAACTTTCAGCTAGGTAAGTTAGAGCGAGTGTATTGGTGTGGTGGAGACACTGGAAGTGAATCCTGTGTCTCCGCTGATAGAGGAAAATCTTTATATGCTAGACAGACAGCGCGACGAGACAGTCCAAGCAGAGTAGTGCTGGGAGTTTCTACATGTGGTGTCCGTGAGCAAGTGGTGTGTTTCTAATCTGTAAGATGGGGAATGTTGTCTCCCAAACACGACAGCAGTGGGAAGAAAATGGTTTTCAGAAACCAGTTCCAATCAGGACCAGGTCTGATCAACGTAGTTGGCTGAAGGTTGCAGAGCTGAGAGATTACTGACAAATATTCAAAGAAGGGAATACCAGCGTGGAAAATCGCGAAGTCTAAACAGCTACGCGTCCAAGTACCAGCAACAAGCGATTATACTTATTAGAAACATGACATAACAAAAGCCATAGCTGACCGACATGGGGTGAGGAGAGTCGAATATTTGGACAGCCTGAAGAACAG
Source organism: Cherax quadricarinatus (assembly GCF_038502225.1). Lineage (NCBI taxonomy): Eukaryota > Metazoa > Arthropoda > Malacostraca > Decapoda > Parastacidae > Cherax > Cherax quadricarinatus. Next base: position 296,300 of record NC_091362.1, read on the forward strand.
TGTAGTGTATGAAACAAGTAGGAATGACGAGGCGGACAAGGAAGCAATATGAATGATTGCAGGGAGAATTACATATAACTCTGGTGTGAAAACAGTTGCTCATTCTAGTAAATTATCTCCATTTATTCTTTCAGCATAAACAGTTGCATACCTGACAACTTCTGGGGATTTAGAACTGTCAGTGAGGAAGCGGCAAGCTGTAGTAAGCCAGTGTGCTTTTGCATATGGAAGTAGGGAGTAGCCAACACGAACCGTCGGAACTTCCCAAGGAAGTATGGAAAAGATAGGATGAACGTGAAGGGAAGATAAATCAAAGAAGCCATTTAAGAGTAAATACAGAAACTAAAGCGTATAATAAATTAGGGCGACGATTAAACGAATTAATAATGTTAATAAGTGGAAAGATCATGAAAACGGACAAAATAACGAAGGCAATGGGCATCGCGTCGATCTTACAAAGACGTCATGTTCGCCTCTGTACATAGGCTCTCGACTAACAAAGATCGAAAAAAAAACATGAAACAAGGGCATCCCTTGAAGAATGGCGTCAAGCTTCGAGTAGTGGGGCAGGCTCAAGAATATAGTTAGTCACCACAGTCTAATTTAGGTAAAATTAAGGTTGACTGATGACTGGGAAGGTTTTCTTTCAATCATCCCTTAAATAATAGATGGGTCTGAAGTACCTTTTAGGGAGGTTACATGAGGCTCCCAGGATGTTCGACGTTCAAATAGAAGCCCAATAAAATTGTTATCCTGTTCAAGTATAACGGGAGCCACACAAAAGTAGAACAGAATGAGAGATAACAGTGTCTTGTGAAAGTTATCTGGTATTTTCAAGCAGTAGAAATTTAAACCCATCATAGGTGACCCAGTTGAAAGCATCATATGATCAATAAGGGCACAACAAGGTCAGGGCGCGCAGAGTTAATAAAGAAATCATCTACAGACAGATGATCAAACAATGGAAGAGAGAACAGAAGCAGGGTCATTAACTGATCTAAAAGAGAGTCGGAAGAGGGTAGTGCCAGAAGATATGTCTTCCGTCTGGATAAAATCTGAGAAAAAGCTGTTATTTTCCCGGACAGAGAAGTATCTCTAATCAGAAATCTTTAAGGAAATTTGACAAGTTACCTCGGAGGCATAAGAAATGACTCGGGCTAAAAAGTTGCAATGTTAGATCATGTAAAACTTTTCGTAGAACGAAAAAGCCTGCAAGAACTGATGGAATATTAATGAAAGGCAGTCCGAACTTTTCCAAGACCGAAAAACAATGCAAAAACTGAGTGAAAATTAGAGATGGCATCTGCGAGCATTTGTATCCAGGTGAATTAAGGGTTTAATTGTAGTATGACCTTTAATGATAATCAGGTTTCAGAGTACGTCAATGTTAGTACACAAACGGCTCCAGTAGCTTACAAACTGCACTAGGTCTGTAATGAGAAGCGTCATTACAGTGGAAGAAGGAGTGCCAGTCTGGATCAAACAAGATACAAAAGACAGGATGATTACGAGTGCCGTAGAGTATAAGTGTTGAAGCATATGGACATGATTACAAGAGCAGCTGTTGTATGTAGACATATAAATAGAGTTGACACGTGAAGGGCACACTGCAAGGTCCTCTATTTGAGATGTTGAATCCTTTCCAGGATGGGAGGGAAAAAATGAGGGGGGGATGGATGCAGCTTTTGGGATACACGTGCAAGGTGATGTCCAGTTGTTGGGGCCAAATAAGCAGGGTCTGCAACATTAACACCAGCAACTGTAAGAAAGGGAGCAATGTCCGGTGTGTACCTACCACTCAAATTCTGTACCTTTCTTTCTAGACCGTACACACAAAAGTAGTTGTAGTAAGAGTGTACACGTAACCTCGTAAACAATTATGCTGCACTACCCGTATTACGAAATCGGCAAGCATTCTCTCTTATTTAAATGTTTGAAAGCGATCACTAGATCTGTTGCAACGGCAGTTACCCCACTCCGAGCATTTTAAATGCAGCACTATCACACTCAGGAAATGACCAGGCTACACACTGTCTCTAAGGTTACGCAAGGTTTGGGGAATTGCAGTTGATTCTGTAGCACGGGAAGAGGTGGTTAAAAATTTTAACAATTCGTCTCAAGAAAATGAAGGAAGAGGAATATCAGGAAAAAGTGAACTTAGCGAATAAAGAACTCAATCTGCTCAGTTAATATGTTAATGGAAGTGACAACAGGGGCTGATGTACGACTGTGAAGAGGGAAATGGTCATTATGATGATAAGATACAACAAACCTCCGTAATCCAACATTACAGAAGAGCAAATAGAGATTTATGCAGGAAAGAGTAAAAGAATCTCAAAATGTAGGAATAGCAATTTTTAAGACAAGGAGAAGGAGAAGTGTCAGAAAAGCCTCTATCTGGGTCCCACGAGTTTCGGAGAGACCCTTCTCAGGGCAAATGAACCCTGCTATACCCATTAAAAGGTATGGAAGAAATTAGATGTTTTCAACTGGACTGGGATGTAGAATAATGAAGTGAAGTATGAACTCAGAGAGAGAGGAGAAAAAGGTACATCTAGGCGCGTAATAAATGCTCCACAAAGTTTTTTGATGAAATAAAATATCCTGGAATGAGAGCGTGAGAACCATAAACTGAATCAAGAGACTCGAAAGGATAAATGAACCCACACCATTCAGGAAAATAAGAGAGATAAGACGTGAACTTTTCACATAATTGCGCAACAAATGAAGTCTATGAAAGTTCGTCAGAAGAGTTTCACTTTGTTGCAACGCCTTAAAAAATAATAAAACTAGTTTAAATTAGGAAAAGTGGATATATTACATACATTAGAAGACACCTACAAGAAAAAACTATCGACGTCTTCCTCTTTGGAGCAGGAGTCTTTGTTGTGATTTAAAAATTCACTGTGAAAAAATGGTTTTCTGATCAAGACTCCCAGGACCTGCCCACACACCGGAGAATAGCACCTCGTAATTATATATGAAGCGCTAAATGTTCACGCAAGCTACTTTTTCTAGCATCCAGTTTCTCTGCTTGTTGTTTGATTGAGATTAGTGGCTTCATCACCATGTATGTGATCTGCTGAAGATCTGAAATTGAGACAGAATAATTCTGACTCTTTTCATCACTGTGTAAAATGACAAATGCAGAGAGGAACTTTATTAAGACGTGTTGCATGTGGACAGAATTCTTTGTTCAATACACAGGAATGTGTAACAAGCAAATTTATGCAAACATAGTCAAATGAGTGTTCGAGTCAATGTTTTAAATGCTATATGGGAAATCTGTAGGAGGCTTTCCAGTCCTTTCGACGAGTTGACCAACATGATTGGCTAAACTGGAAGTTCCTTAATTATTTTTGAATTGCATTTGGTGTTCGAATTAGTGTTTTGTCCGTTTTCTTTGTGATTTCTGTACCCGGGAATCTTTCCAGGGTGGTAGTTCTTCGGTCTGTTTTCTTTGAATCATGCAGGCGATAGTCATGTTAAATGCACTGCAGACACGTAAATGGTCTTTCGTATTTCTGGTCAAAAGCGCAGTGTGGGCCTGGGAACAGTTGACCTAAAGATGAGGGGGTACTTATGCCTCCTCCCATGGGAGACTTAGGTCTCATTCACTCCCTAGAAAGGGAGCCAAGGCCGGGCCACCACTTAGAAAAGGCCCGGGCCCGGAGAATGCCGGCGAATCTTTAATAATAAAATGAACATAAATTAATTTCGAAGAAATATGCAAGACTGACACTTGAAATACCATCCTTTTGGAGTATAAACAATGAACCTTTTGGGAATCTGTACGTCACATAAATAAGTCCACTCATGGAGTGTGTATCATGGAATCCACACATCCTCAAACACGTGAGAAGGTGTGGGCACTGATAGAGGCTGCCCATCAACTGTTTTAGAATGAAACTGAGAAATATCAAAACACTGTAGTTTTACTTCTCACAATGCTAGTTGATTATTCAATTCAAGGAACCAATATTTATAAGTAATTCTGTAAAATGTATAATTTATTTGAATTTAAGACACATGTGCAACATCTGGGTATCTTTATTGTAGACGTTTCGCCATCCAGTGGCTTTATCAATGGTATTATATACCATTCTTACACAACTTGTCAGACACTGCAACATCATGGAATCTTGATTCTGAGGACATGTACATAACCTTCACGGCTAAGACAACTACTACTACAACTAACCCATCTCTTTGGGAAGGACCTACTTCCACTGGGGAATCCCGCCTACCAGTGACTATGCCCTCGTCTGCTTCACCTGACGTTACTATATAAGCGCCAGGATTCTTTCTTCTGCTTCAGAATCTCCACGACTATGGTGCTGTTCGCACCTACTCCTAGGTTGAGGGACTGATTACCTCATCTTCTGTACATAGTTCTACTGTCTTCAAGTTATGTCCTAGAATTTGTATTGATAAAGCCACTGGATGGCGAAACGTCTACAATAAAGATATCCAGATGTTGCACATGTGTCTTAATTTCATCTTGTCGGTATTATATACCATTCTTACATAATTTATTTGACTGCAAAGGTCGAATCTTAGCTGCTGTACCCAGCCTCTTAGTTTCGCTCTAGTTGGTTAGCTGTAAAACAACAGCCTTACCTGTTAATCATGCAACAAGAAAAAGAAGTCAGATAAGAGACAATATAACAACATACAAGATACTCAGGAGCATCAGGAGTGGTTAAGAGGAAGGCCAAGAGCTATTGCCTTTTATTTTCTAGCATAAGTGGAAATGCAAAGTCAAGACGCAAGGTCCAGGAGCTAGAGATCGATGTTAGAGATCACATTAAACCAATTTCTGACAAGGACCAGATTTTTTCAAAGTAAATAATCAGAGAAAAGTGATCAATTTTGCTCTCCTCACAACTCACACAAACATAATGGACAAGGATCCTTCCAACGTCCTTCTGAAAAAAAAAAGTCAAAATTTTCCAACTCTCTCAAACTTCGAATAAAAAAATAAGAGCAAACTAAAGTTTAATTTGAATAACAAGCATTTATTTCAGCTGTGTCCTGCTTGTCCTTAGCCGCCGCCTCTGCCGGAGTCCTTGGAGTGTGTCGTTGCTTGGAGAGAGTCAGTTACCATGGTGACTACAAGACCATGTCTCACTCACATGTTAAAGTTAAATAAAACTAGAACAAAAATCTCGTCCTCGTCCCCATGAGAGCAAACATTGATGTGGGAAACGAAAAATTCACGGAACATCATTAGTGTAATTTTATTCTGTATTAACTTTGTAAATGGTCCAAGTCGGACCGAAACGTCGTCGTTTCTCTCTTTTATGTGCGGGTTATTTGTGTATTTATTCTGTATTCATAGTCAATCATATGTTATAACAAGTGTATATTACGTAACATGTCTGTGTAGAAGTATACGAGTGTATGATGAGGTAAATGTGTATGTGAAAAGATGTGTGTATATAGTATGTGTGAAGTGCATATATGTGAATAATTACATATGTGTATGTAGAGAACGAATGCACATGTGCGTGCGTCCATCGAATGAGCATGTGTGTATAGAAAACGAATGCACATATGTGTGAAGATGCCCATATGCGCACACAGAACTGCAGTTGTGAATGTGAGAGGTAAAATGTGGGTGAGTTAACAAGTGGGAATGTGTATGCTGAGAACAAGATCACATGTGAGTATCGAAAACTGGTGCACATATGTGCTTGAAGAACCATGCGCAGGAAAAACTGCGAAAGGAAAATGACATAAATAAAAATAGCGTAATAAGATCCGCACAATGCCAACGTAAATACGGAGTAAATATGGAACAGGTAAAACAGATAAAACAGGTAAAACAGATAAAACAGGTAAAACAGATAAAACAGGTAAAACAGATAAAACAGGTAAAACAGATAAAACAGGTAAAACAGATAAAACAGGTAAAACAGATAAAACAGGTAAAACAGATAAAACAGGTAAAACAGATAAAACAGGTAAAACAGATAAAACAGGTAAAACAGATAAAACAGGTAAAACATAAAACAGGTAAAACATAAAACAGGTAAAACAGATAAAACAGGTAAAACAGATAAAAGATAAAACAGGTAAAACAGATAAAACAGGTAAAACAGATAAAACAGGTAAAACAGATAAAACAGGTAAAACAGATAAAACAGGTAAAACAGATAAAACAGGTAAAACAGATAAAACAGGTAAAACAGATAAAACAGGTAAAACAGATAAAACAGGTAAAACATAAAACAGGTAAAACATAAAACAGGTAAAACAGATAAAACAGGTAAAACAGATAAAAGATAAAACAGGTAAAACAGATAAAACAGGTAAAACAGATAAAACAGGTAAAACAGATAAAACAGGTAAAACATAAAACAGGTAAAACAGATAAAACAGGTAAAACATAAAACAGGTAAAACAGATAAAACAGGTAAAACAGATAAAACAGGTAAAACAGATAAAACAGGTAAAACATAAAACAGGTAAAACAGATAAAACAGGTAAAACATAAAACAGGTAAAACAGATAAAACAGGTAAAACATAAAACAGGTAAAACAGATAAAACAGGTAAAACATAAAACAGGTAAAACAGATAAAACAGGTAAAACATAAAATAGGTAAAACAGATAAAACAGGTAAAACATAAAACAGGTAAAAGGGCACAAGTGACATAGAGAGAATAATGACAAATTCCTGAATTTTATCTTTGTTTATTTGCAACATTGATTGATGCTACGGTCTGAGATTTAGTTAACTTAGGTTAGGTTAAATATGCATGTTAATTAGATTAGCTTAAGTTAGACTCTGTTAGTTTCAGGAAATTTCAGCTATTATAGGTTATTCCATTATATTTAGTTAAATAAAGATACATTAGATTAGATGTGGATGATATTTAAACTATTTACAGTTAGTTTAGATTAGGTATGTTAAATTTGGTTAGGTTATGCATGGATAGATTACTCTAGGCTAAATTAGGTAAGAATATGCTTTTACGTTATGCTAAGTTAGATTAGGTCACTTTTGCGATAAGTTTGGATAGGTTAGCTAAAGTTATATTAAGTTATATTAAGTTTAGTTAGACTATGTTAGATTAATATGGATGCTGGTTAGATAGGTCGCGTTATTACGGGTTATGTAAGGTTTCATTAGACTAGGCTAGAGTAAGTTAAGTATACATTGTGGGTAGTTATGAGTTAGTTAGTTATGAATGATGGTTAGACTAGAGTATGTCAGGTATGAATAATAGAATGTTCTTTTTTCCTAAAACCGTGTAAATAAATACATATGTTTCCTCACCTTTAGTATGTGATACCAACTATACATCGTTGAAGGGGTCGAGTCTCGGCTCCTGACCACACAGCTTTGCTGGCCTCTCCTAGGTTAATTTTCTCTTGTCGCCAACAGCCCTTTCGAAACTTTCTCGCAAAACTGCTTGTGGATCTAGCCTTTACTATCCCACTGTCTAGGTCGTGCTCCACTTCCTGACCACTCTAAGGCTAATGAAATATTTCCTAACATTCGTGTGAGTTATCTTTATTTTCAAATTGCAGCTCTGCCCTAACGTTCAAGCTTCCTCTCTCTCCAACAGTCCGTTACAGTCCACTCTATCAGTTACGCTCAGCATTCTGTACTTTGTTATCATATTACCCTTATCTCATACGCTTAGCTCCTGAACAAGTTTTGTAGCAATTTCTAAAGTTTCTTGTCGTGCTTGATCAGGTGTGTGTTCCTTACTGGTGCTGTATACATCAATATGAGCCTGACCTAAGCCGTGAAGTGTCGTGAATGACTGAGTCCTTGCTTAGATTACGGAAAGCCTGTAGATTAGTGATACTTGTCTGTCCACTTGCTTACAAAGGCCTTCCACTTCCTCTCTCGGAATCCATATTGCCTTGTCCCAGTTGCCTTCGAGGCATTTAGCACAAACAGAAGATTCCTCACCCCTTCTCCTGGTACACTGTATCTATTTATCTTGTCGGAATATTTTCACTTTTCTCGCTTTTCATGAACTGCTCACTGACTTACAGGCCCTTTCCTGTAAACACTATTTCCCTGTACAACCTAATTGCTTGGTATTTTACAGTTATCTTCATGATGTGGCTGGATAGGCATAAGTGGGTACTCACCATTTTCTCACCTATTTGTGGCTACAGGGGTCAAGTCACAGCAGGGGTGCAGGGGTCGAGTCATGTGCTTCATCAAATCCAATCTTAGAACTTTGCATGGTTCCTGCCTCCACTACGTCACTTATCAGACTATTCTACTACCTGACAACTCTATGACTGAAGAAATTCTTCCTAAAATCCCTCTGACTCATCTGAGCCTTCTGAAACATCCTGTATCTGTCCACCTTGTCAATTCCTAGCAGTATTTTATATGTCGTTATCAAGTCTCCCCTAACCCTGCTATCTTCCAGTGTCGTCAGGACGATTTTCCTTGACCTTTCTTCGTAAGACATTTCCCTTAGCTCTGGGAGTAGTCTTGTTGAAAATCCTTGCACTTTCTCTAATTTCTTGATGTGCTTGACCACGTGTGGATTCCAAACTGGTGCTGCATACTCAAATATGGGCCTGACGTACACGTTGTACAGTCTTGAACGATTCCTTACTGATGTATCGGAAAGCTATTCTTAGGTTTGCCAGGTGCCCATAAGCTGCAGCAGTTATCTGGTCGACGTGCGCCTCAGATGTGCTCGGTATTATACTCACCCCAATATCTTTTTCCTTGGGTGAGGTTAGCAGTCTTTAGCCACCTAACCTATACTATGTCAGCGGTCTTCTTTGCCCTTCCCCGATTTTCATGACTTTGCATTTGGCGGGGTTAAATTCGAGGAGCCAGCTGCTGGACCAGGCTTGGAACCTGTCCAGATCCTTTTGTAGTCCTGCCTGATCCTCATCCGATTAAATTCTCTTCATTAACTTCACATCATCTGCTAACAGGGATACTTCTAAGTCTATTCCATCAGTCATGGAAGGACTGACCACTGTGGAACCCGCTCGTCATAGGCGCCCACTCTGACACCACGTCAAGTACCATGACTGGCTGTTGCCTCCTGTCAGGTATTCTCTGATCCTGTTATACGTGCTTGATCCTTTAGCTTATGCACTAATCGCTTGTGAGGAACTGTGTCGAAGGCCTTCTTGCAGTCCAGGAAAATTCAATCTACCCACCCTTATCTCTCGTGTCGTAAATCCGTTACCTTGTCATTAAACTCCAATTGGTGTGTGACACAGCGTTTCCCTTCCCTGAAACCGTGCTGGACATCGTTTATAAGCTTGTTCCTTTCTAGGTGCTCCTCAACTCTCCTGATAATCTCCATGACTTTGCATAATATACACATCAGTGACACTGGTCCGTAGTTTAATGCCTCGTGTCTGTTTCATTTCTTAAAAACTGGGACTGCATTTGCCGTCTTCCATACCTCAGGTAGTTGCCCAGTTTCAGTGGATGTCTTGAAGATTTTTGTTAGTGCCACACACTGTCTCTGCCCTCTCTCTAAGGACCCATAGAGAGATGTTGTCCAGTCCCACCGCCGTTGAGGTATCAAGTTCACTTAGCAGCTTCCTCACCTCCTCCACAGTTGTGTGTATTTCATTCAGCACTTGTTGGAATATTCCGTGTTGGTATACCTCTATTCTGATTTCCCAGAGTCCTTTCTGTTTTCACTTTAAATACTTCTTTAAATCTTATGTTGAGCTCCTCACATACTTCTTGGTCGTTTCGTGTGAGCTCCCCACCTTCCTTCCTCAACATGATTACCTGGTTCTTGACTATTTTCCTCCTGATGTGGCTATATAACAGATTCGGATCAGACTTGACTCTCGGATTTATCGAGTTGAAGAACAACCTGAGGACTTCTGTTATTTATACATCTTGATATGAAGCCAAGGATTGTGTTAGCTTTCTTGCAAACACTAATGCACTGTCTTGGTTTTAGATTACTGCTAACCAGAACTCCTAAATCCTTCTCGATATCAATATTTAGTTTATAGGAAGCTGTGAAGGCTTACTCAGCCCTGTAACAACTTCAGACAGTATTACCAAGGCTGGCTCCTCCTCAAGAAAATTAATGTATAGAAAAAGAATAAAAACTGACAAACATAAACACTTTATTATTTAGAAAATATAAAATATAAAACACTTAAATATGAAGTATTAATCCTACATTAAAGAAAATGAAAAATGAAAAATATAAATGATAACTGAATTCAACGCTAATATAAATGTATATAAAACGTGAGTGTCTGGTGTTGGTGACACTGCGTGTTGTTGAAATCGTAGCCGTTGCTGATGATCGGGGAGGGGGGGTCGCAGGTGTTGATGACAACCCACCGGCTCGTTCTTCACAGATTTTCTAGCTTTCAATAATCCTTCCAGATGACAGGAAAGCAGGTTTTCTCCACTGCAATGATGAGGGGTTATATCCTGCTACTTGCATACACAAACAGGTAAGTGGATAAAAATTCGGGACATCTCAGAACGTTAGTCCGTCTCCTTCAATTCTACTCGTTGATTGGCAGGTGACCCTCTCTGTCATCCAAGCTGGAAAGATAGACAGGTTACTACATGATAAGTACAATACCTAAAAGATGTGGTGATTATTACAGCAGTCAACTTAGAGCAAGACTGAAAGGACTAAGTTTATTGGTCAAAAGTGAAGCTTTTAACCAATAAATCCACTAGAATACAAGGCAGGCATGTACTTACAGTAGTGCTGGGAGCTGGGAGTCTAGTGATTACTGTTTGGACCGGAGCCCCACACGTCACCTTTGGGGGGGGAAGAAGGAGGGGAAGGGACAGCGGGAGCTAGACTTACCTTACCTTAACAAGTAGCCGGCAAGCAAACTATCACTTTCGGGGAGGGGGAAAAAGAAGGAGGGGGGAGGGGGGAATAGCGGGAGCTGGACTTACCCTTTAACAAGTAGCCGGCAATGAAACTATTGTTACTATATACTCCATCGCTACTCCTATCTATTGAACTTTTCCCTCACAGAAGCGAAGGACAAACGAGAAGAGAGAAACAATCTGATTAGCCAGAAATGAACATGCCATGATGATAAGTTAAGGCAACGTGTGAACCTAAATTGCTTTACATCAACATCAGAAAAAATATGACAGTGCCAGACCTGGTAATTTGACTGGAAAAAGAAGGATGAGGCCTCATGGAAAAATGACAAGGAAGTTTGCAGTGTTGAACAAGACTTATTCTTGACTCCATTCCTAACAGAAATAATATTCTACCCCACCAGTATCTCGCTTGGAACTATTGTTACAGTGTACACAGGTGTTCATGATATTTTTTTCAGTGTTTGATACAAAAGAGGTGAGGGTCATCTTATGAATCAGTATATTGACATTAAGAGGGACATTAAAAAGGGGATAAGAAAAGCTAAAAGGGACTATGAAATTAAAGTTGCTAGGGATTCTAAAACTAACCAAAAAAGTTTTTTCCAGGTCTATAGAACAAAAGTTAGAGGTAGGATAGGTCCCCTTAAAAATAACTATGGGCACCTTACTGACAAAGAGAATGAAATGTGCTCGATTTTTAATAATTATTTTCTCTCAGTTTTTACACAGGAAGACACTAACAATATTCCAGTAATTAATTTTTATAGTGGGCTAGAAGAAGATAAATTATGTAACATCACAGTCACTAGTGAAATGGTTGTGAAGCAGATAGACAGACTGAAGCAAAATAAGTCGCCGGGTCCTGATGAGGTTTTTTCAAGGGTTCTTGAGGAATGCAAAATGGAAGTCTGTGAACCATTAACTAATATTTTTAATTTATCTCTTCAAACAGGTGTAGTGTCTGATATGTGGAAGATGGCTAATGTAATTCCTATTTTTAAAACAGGGGACAAGTCATTACCGTCAAATTACCGCCCAATAAGCCTGACCTCAATTGTAGGCAAATTACTAGAGTCAATTATAGCTCAGATTATAAGAAGCCATCTCGATAAGCATAGGTTGATTAATGATACTCAGCATGGATTCACAAGAGGCCGGTCTTGTCTAATTATTAACTTTCTTCAGTAAAGCTTTTGAGGCTGTTGACCACGATAAAGAATTTGATATTATTTACTTAGATTTTAGTAAGGCTTTCGATAGTTCCGCACCATAGACTGTTAAAGAAAGTGGCAGCTCATGGCATTGGAGGAAAAGTGCTCTCGTGGATCGAGTCATGGCTCACTGACAGGAAGCAGAGAGTGTCCATAAATGGGGTTAAATCCGAGTGGGGATCTGTAACAAGTGGCGTTCCACAGGGATCAGTCTTGGGCCCGTTGTTGTTTATAATATACATCAATGATCTTGATGAGAGAATTACTAGTGATATGAGCAAATTCGCCGAAAACACAAAAACAGGTAGGATAATTGATTCAAACGTAGATGTTAGGGAACTTCAGGAGGATTTAAACAAACTCTATTCTTGGTCAGAAAAGTGGCAGATGCAGTTCAATGTAGATAAATGCAAGGTTCTGAAGCTTGGGAGTGCCCATAACCCTAGTACTTATAAGTTAAATGATGTAGAACTTAGCCATACAGATTGCGAAAAGGACTTGGGGGTTATGGTGAGCAGCAACCTTAAACCAAGACAGCAATGCCTAAGCGTACGTAATAAGGCAAATAGATTACTGGGATTTATATCAAGAAGTGTAAGCAACAGAAGTCCAGAGGTCATACTGCAGCTTTATACATCATTAGTAAGACCTCACCTAGATTATGCAGCTCAGTTCTGGTCTCCATATTACAGAATGGACATAAATTCGTTAGAAAACATTCAGCGTAGGATGACTAAATTAACACATAGCATTAGAAATCTTCCTTATGAAGAAAGATTGAAGACTCTTAAGTTACATTCACTTGTTAGACGAAGAATGAGGGGGGACCTGATCGAAGTGTATAAGTGGAAGATAGGTATTAATAAAGGGGATATTAATAAGGTCTTGAGGATGTGTCTCCAAGAGAGAACCCGCAGTAATGGATTTTAATTAGATAAGTTTAGATTTAGAAAGGACATAGGAAAGTATTGGTTTGGAAATAGGGTAGTTGATGAGTGGAACAGTCTACCTAGTTGGGTTATTGAGGCTGGGACTTTGGGTAGTTTCAAATTTAGGTTGGATAAATACATGAGTGGGAGGGGTTGGATTTGAGTGGGACTTTCACATCAGAGCTTATTTCTTGGGTGGCATTGAAAATTGGGTTGGGCAAATGTTTTGTTAGTGGGATGAATTGTAAAGGACTTGCCTAGTATGGGCCAACAGGCCTCCTGCAGTGTTCCTCCTTTCTTATGTTCTTAAAATGATTTATAGTTTATTTATAAAGTGTATAAATCCTATAAAAGCATATATATATATATATATATATATATATATATATATATATATATATATATATATATATATATATATATATATATATATATAAGTATATATACTGACTAGCTGCCTAGAAGATCTGCTATGTCTAACAGTTTAGTGGGACACTGAAGCGACATAATTCAGAAGTATATATATCATAAGTATACATATATAAGTACATATAATATCTTGAATAGAAGTCCTTCCCAAAGAGATGGGTTAGTTGTAGTAGTAGTTGTCGTAGCCGTGGAATCTTGATTCCGAGGACATGTACATAACCTTCACGGCTACGACAACTACTACTACAACTAACCCATCTCTTTGGGAAGGACCTACTTCCACTGGGGAATCCCGCCTACCAGTGACTATGCCCTCGTCTGCTACACCTGACGTTACTATATAAGCGCCAGGCTCCTTCCTTCTGCTTCAGAATCTCCAAGACTACGGTGCTCTTCGCACCTACTCCTAGGTTGAGGGACTGATTACCTCATCTTCTGTATATAGTCCTACTGTCTTCAAGTTATGTCCTAGAATTTGTATTGATAAAGCCAACGGATGGCGAAACATATACAATAAAGATACCCAGATGTTACACATGTGTCTTAATTTCATCTTGTCGGTATTATATACCATTCTTGCACAATGTTGGGGATAAACCGTGCATAAAAATTTACAGAACCAAGAAAGCTACGCACGAGTTTCTTGGTTTTGGGGGTTTTAAAATCTAATAAAGCTTTGATCTTACTGGGGAGAGGCTGCAAAGAGTTATTAGAAAAAATCAATCCGAGATATCTAATTTTGTTATACTCAAGGAAGCATTTCTTCGGCTTGGCAGTGAGACCAGGTGAGCGTAACCTACGTAAAACTGATGTTAATGTTTGGGTATGCTTGCCCCACGTGGATCTCATTACGTAAATGTTATCAAAATATACTAAAACATTTGGCATATTACCCAAGAGCTTCCTCATCAGTCTCACGTAGGTAGCACAGGCAGTTACCAAACCGAAGGGCATAGTTCTATACTGCATCAGTCCTTGGTGTGTAGGAAAAGCGGTGTACTGCTTAGAAGAAGGATCTAACATTACTTGATGATATGCTTGTGCAATATCAATCTCTGAAAAGAAAGAAAAGTCACAAAATTTGTGTAGATCACTATCTATTAAGGGCACAGGCTCAGCATCCCACCGAGTTATAGCATTAAGTCCTCTGAAGTCAATAGCAAGTCTATATGAATTGTCTTCCTTCTCAACCATGACTACTGGTGAGCAATATGCAGATACTGAAGGTTCAGTGATCTTTAGTTTTAATAATCTGTCTACCTCTCGGTTAAATGCATCCCTAAGGTGAAATGGAACTGGGTATAATTTCCGTTTGGTAGGATTGTCTGTGACTAAGTCAATCTTATGGACACTTGGAATATCCATAAAAACATCTGAAAAGTTACTCACACTTTGAAGTATTTCATGTTTCCTATTATGGTCATCCAAAGACTCATTGATATTAATGTTTGTCGAACCAGAGTGCTCAAGAGTCACCAAGTCATGTAGTTCTCTGTCATGGGTTCAGGCTGACATAATTCATCATTCACAGTTCATTCTCTGCTCGTCTGTTGGTGTGAGCAGACGTGCGCCTGCTGCCCTCTCTCTGGCGCAGGGTGTGAGGAAGAGGGTAAATACTGTGGGCATCGAGCTGGATCGCGAGGCAATTTCGCCGCAAGCTGCTCCCGTGTTGTTGCCATTAATGATCCGGGATACGTATGGTATACAGGATGCAGAATTATATGGTGTAGCAATTAATGACGCATACAGGGTGTTTGTCAAGATGTTGAACACCGGCGTCTATGAGAGGCTGGTAGAGAAATACCAGGATGTACGAGTGGACGTCAATTCTATGGTGAGTGTCCGCCTTCATGACGTCTCCAGGCATTATACTTGGGTTAGAGTGCGAAATGTACTGTTTGAGGCAGATGAAACGGACATACGCAATGTTTTCAAGGACTACGGGACTGTTCATCTGGCACAGCCCGGCAAGTGGGTAGAATGTGCATATGTTGGATTCCCGGAGGGTACGTTCTCGCTAAAAATGATGATACGGCACCCCATACAGTCATATGTTGGAGGCTTTCAGAACTCAGCTCATGGTGTCCTATGCTGGGCAACGCAGGACCTGCAGGCATTGTGGTGGTTTTGATCACATTGCTGCATATTGTGAAAGACAGACTCGACTTCATGGTCTAGAATGTATTGCCGCAGGGGAATCTGGGCAAGTTGGACGTGCTCTGGAGCTACAGGAAGGACGTGGGCCTGGTTGTCCGTGGAGTGAGGAGGTGGAGTGAGCAGAGGCAGTGGCGGGTGCAGACCTGACGGCCCCTGTGGCTGGGGGCCCTGTGGGACCCACTGTGCCTGATGGTGGGGGACGACATGGTTCGGCGGAGGAAGCCATCGATGAGGTTCTAGAGACGGTGCTCACCTCGCTGTTTCCCCAGTCAGATGGGGAGTGTGAGTCGGCGATGAGGGCTGGTGTGAGGAATGCTGCAGACCTGTGTGGGCAGCAAAATGAGCCCATTGACATGGTGGTGTCTCACGGGGCAATGTGCCCAGATGGCGGGAAGGTTGGACATGTGGTGGAGGTGGAGGTTTACCGTGAGGTATCACAGGAGGTGGAGATGGAAGCGGGTGGAGTCACGCGCAAGCGTGAGGCTGTGACATTGGATTCGGATGTTGCCCTGACTCCAGCACAAAGGACCGGCAAGGTAGTGGTGGTGGAAGATGGTGGTGGTCCCTTGGGGACTTCGGACCCAGAGCTGGACCGGGGAGGGGTTAGGGCTGTCAGTAGAGACATGCATAAAGGAGGTCCGAAAGGACATGGTGGTATTGTGAAGAAAGTGCCAAAGCACAGGGAGAAGAAACCACCACTGGCCTAAGGTGTATGACAGTTAACATTAATGGTTTGTGTCAGGAAGTGAAGCGTGCATGATATACAAGTTTCTTGTGCCGGCATAGAGTGGACGTCATATTTGTGCAAGACCACAATATCAAGGTGGGGCATGTATTGGAGGTGAATGGATATAGGGTTTTTGTGATGCAGATGGGACGCTTGAAAGAAGGGGTGGGAGTCCTACTCCGGGAGGCGAGCCCATTTGTGGTTAGTAGAAGGAAAGGGGGGTGAGGGGCATATTATAAAAGTGGATGGATGGTGGATGGGCGAGCGAGTGGTGTTAGTGTGTATGCATCCACGGAGAGTGATGCACGTCTGAAAGCAGATTTCATGAGGGATGAGCTCGTTTATTATTTCCGTTCTTTACCACCTGTTGCTATCGTGGAAGGAGATTGGAATTGTGTCATTCGCAGGGCAGACGTTAAGCTGCGTGGGGTGGGGCATTTTTCAACTATCCTAGGTGATCTTCTGAGAGATGTGTGTCTGCGTGATGTATTTGGGAGTGGGGCTTAGACTGTGGAGCACACTTTTGTTAGACGTGGATATGCAGCGAGGCTAGATCGGGTGTACATCACAAAGCAGGTAAGAGTGGAATCCTTGCGTATGGTGGAGGTGGAATATTTTGATCATAGGGTGGTTGTGGTCGGCCTGAGATGGGATGGGCTGGCCAGGAGGTGTAAGAGCTATTGGAAACTAAATACGAGGATTTTGGGTGATGAGGAGGGGTAGGGAGGATTCGAGACGTTGTGGGCAGAGCTCAGTGAGGAAAGGCGGGGTGTAGAGGATTTACTGGGGAGGTGGGATGGGGTGGATAAGGGACGAATACGTCAGGTTTATGTGAGGGAGGGGAAACGCATAATGCAACAATCGTATGGGCTCCTTCAGTACCTAGAGGGTAGGTTGAGGAATTG
Source organism: Cherax quadricarinatus (assembly GCF_038502225.1). Taxonomy (NCBI): domain Eukaryota; kingdom Metazoa; phylum Arthropoda; class Malacostraca; order Decapoda; family Parastacidae; genus Cherax; species Cherax quadricarinatus. Next base: position 313,495 of record NC_091362.1, read on the forward strand.
CTACGGAAGAGGGGGACACAGGGAAGTATATTCTGTGGAGGAGATAGAAACGTTGAAGGGAAGGATTCGTGAGCTGCAAAATGAACGTTTTAATGCAATGCATGTGCAGGGAGGGGTTGAGGAGGTGTTGTGGGGCGATCAGCCATCTGTGTGTGTTTTATGGGGTCAGCAGCGCCGTCGGAAAGCCACTGAGGTTGGTAGGTTAGTCGTCCACTCTGAAGTGGGAGGTTATCGTGAGGGGCAAGTGTTGCGGACGACAGAGGGGATGAGTGGTTATGTGGATGCATGGTATGAGCAGTATTTGGGGAGTAGTGGAGTGGGAGGTGAGGCTTTGCGTAGCGTCTGCAAGCTAATGCCATGTTCATTGGGGCGTAGTGATCGAGTAGCGCTGGGTGTGGAGATAGATGAGGGCAAGGTTTGGCGGGCATTGGTGAGTATGCATACGGGAAAGGCTCCGAGGATAGATGGATTGCCCTCTGAATTTTACCTACAGAATTGGACGTTAATGCGTGGATTTCTGGTGGAGTTAATGAATATCATGAAGGTGAAGGGGATGTTGGGGGAGTTACAAGCCACAGCGGTAGTTGTTCTGGTCCCAAAGGGAGAGGTCCAGAATACCCTGGCCTAAAGGATTATCGGGTGATATCTTTACTATGTGTGGATTATAAATTGTTTGCAAAAACACTGGGGAATCGCTTGAAATGCATCGTGGGGCATGTCGTATCGGGAGGGCATTATGGGTTGCCTGGCAGATCCACGGTCAAGGGCCATGGACGTCTTTAGGGGTTTGTGGAGGGTTTGGGGGGAAAAGGGGGCTTACTTGCTTTTGATTGGCAGGGAGCATATGACCATGTGGAACGGGAGGCATTGCGGCAGATCCTTCTAAAGCAGGGATTTGGGGTGGAAGTTGCAGAGTGGGTGGAGACATTGTATTGAGGGACACAGGTGCATGTGCAAATCAATGGTCGCATAGGGGAAGCAGTATGTATGGGGCGGGGCCTCAGGCAAGGATGTCCACTTTCTCATATCCTGTTTGCCTGTGTTCAGGACCCATTTTACAGACTTACTGAGGCATGTATCTGTGGGGGGGGGACAGGGGAGGTGGGGTGTGGGCCGGGGATCATAGGATACATCGACGACACTATGATACTCGTGTGGGAGGGAAAGAGTTTGAGAGGGATGGGAGAGGTCATTCGCACTTTTGGGGAGGCTACGGGGATGAGAGTCAATGTGGAGAAATCATGCTTATTAATGATGGGAAATTGGAACTGGCAGGGAGATTGGGATGCTGGTGTGGATTGGAGGGTGGTGGATAACTTGAAGATATGTGGAATAGTGTTTATGAAGGATCAAGTGCAGTCGAGAGAGGTGAACTCCGAGTGTATTGTGGAACGGGTGCAGCATAGATTGGGGAGTTTGCGACTGTACCATTTGACATTGTTGCAGAGGGCCATCGTGGTAAATGCATTATTATACAGTAAGGTTTGGCACGTGGCAGCAGTTTACCCCATAATGGGGCAAGGAATAACGAAAATCTTAAAGAGGGTGTTTAAGTTTCTATGGGGTTCCGGGTGTGATTGGCTGAGGAGGGAGGTGGTAATGCTGCCAGAACGTCAGGATGGGGTTAGTTTTATTGCATCTGCAGTGTTGGGTAAAATGTGTTTACTTATGAAGGGAGTATGTACAAGTTGGGAGGTGTGGGGGGGTTAAAACTTCTGTATGAGGGAGTAAAGAGGTGGTATGTGAGTGCAGAGTTGAGGGAATGTGAGGAAGTGCTGTGTACCCTCATGGTCCACGTGGGGGTGTTGGCGAGAATGATTGGGAGCCAGGTGGTGGTGCCGGTGGAGGGAATATACCCCATGTATGGATGGGGAGATATTTGGTGTCGTTTTCGTAAGTTGAAGCTCAGTCCTGGAGTGCGGGAGGCTATGTTCCATTTCCTGCGTGGCAATTTGCCATCAGGAGCTGTTCTATGGGCGAGACCAGTAGTGGAGGAGAGTGGGTGTAGGGTGTGTGGTGGAGAGGATACGGCATATCATGCGGTGTATTTCTGCGAATGTTTGGGGAATGTTCGGGATTGGATGAATAGGATAGTGAGGCGAGTGGGAGGGGGAGCATACCGGTGTTGAGAGCGTTCGTTTTGAATGTGGGAGGGGGGCCATTGAGTACACAATGGGCATTGACATATTTAATGGTAGATTTTGTGTACGTGTCGTGGGGTATGCATGGGAATGGGGATTGGGTTGCGAGGAAATGGGTAATGGCAGCTACTTTCTATAGGATGGTTTGCAGGAATAGGGGAATATATGGATCGCGGTGGGAGGGAGCCTTCTGTGCAGGTTATCGTGGTTTAACTGTTGGGATCTTACTAGCTTTGTAGTGGGGGGGTTGTCATGGCTGGGGCAAGGATTGGGAATGTCATCAGGGGTTCCAGTGGGCCCGCCGTCGGGAGTGTGTATGTGTGTGTGTGTGTGTGTGTGTGTGTGTGTGTGTGTGTGTGTGTGTGTGTGTGTGTGTGTGTGTGTGTGTGTGTGTGTGTGTGTGTGTGTGTGTGTGTGTGTGTGTGTGTGTGTGTGTGTGTGTGTGTGTGGTATGGGCATATGGCTTAGGCGTAAACAAGGGATGTTCAGTGTGGTTAGAAGGTGTTAGTATGTAAGTGTGATGACAGCTGGAATAAAAGTGCGATCCAGTTTGGTTGTGGGGATTTTCGGTTTATACTTTTGCGCACGTGTTCCACCGGATGATGACTGCATTACTCTCTATGTATATATAGCCTTGCACATGCTTGGTCACTTACCATCACACCTATATTAGAGGATGGAGGTATATATATTTTTTTAGAGGTAATGTACGCATGTATGCTGTAAGGATGCTTGGGCGAGGTTCGTAGTGATTGTGATACTGTCGCGCTGTGACAGGTTATATGCTCATTTACGGCTAGGAGAGTGTGTGACAGGGTCATGTGTAATGACGAGAGAAAGTGGGCGGTTGCCCAAATGGGGGGGAGAGAGGGGGGGTAAGGAGTGTCGGAGAGACTGAATTTGCAACTTGATAGTGTCTCTTGTATACACCTTTGTTTTGCACATTGACTTTTATGCAGTGAATAGGTTGTGGTAGAGTAGTTTTTATTTATGTGTTCGCATTAGGTTATGGAAGCCAGTGCTGTGAACTTGATTTTGCTGATAGCCTTTACTTTACATGATGATATATCAATGTATGTGTACAACAATATGATACTTTAGTAACTGTGGCCAGTGTATTTGGCGGAGGTGTGTGTACCTCAGGCGGATACAGATACTTCTGTATGACTTACTCCCAAGAAAGGCTTTTTTTATTAGGAATGTGCGTCCTGTGTCCAACAACGTGTGCGTGTGTGATAATTTTATGTATGTATTTATTGTTCTCAACAGTGTTATACTATATATATGTATTATGTCTGTACAAGATATGCTCTCAATAAAAAAAAACTTTTATTTGCTGTGCAAATAAGTATGATTTAGTAAGGTACCCCTTTTTTTTTACCTTTAGACTGTTTTACTATGCATATGGTGTTAGTAGCTGAAGTAGATTAATTGGATTGTGAGGGGTATTTAAGATATAAACATTTATGAATTGTGTACGAGTGGTAATTAAATTTGTTATGTTGATTGATTCTAGTGATGTATATTGGCATCCACGCATAATGTATACTGTATTTTAAATACATTATGAAAAAAAAATTCTATAGTCTATGTTAGGTGTCAATTGCACTCCTCAGTTGTCTTATCAAGTTTGTGTGGAAAAACTAAATCAAAGTCATTCAGGCAGTTAACCGAATTTCTTTGGTAATATTTCTTAAGAATGTTGATATGATAAATCTTATGTTTCCCCTTGACTTCTATGAGGTAATCAACCTTCCCACAAATTTTCAATACCTTATACGGACCTTTCCATGCTACTAATAATTTATTTGACTTTATTGGTAAAAGTACCAGAACCTCATCCCCTACTTTAAAACTTCCCCTCTGATTTTTGGTATCAAAATAGGTTTTGTACTGGTGCATTGATAAGCTTAAGTTTTTCGAAACTATGTCAGAGGTCTCCTCAAGTTTGGATCTAAGGTCAAGGAGAAACTGATAAGAAGATGGAACCTCAGCATTTACCTCTTCATTAGTCCATAAGTCATGAAGGATGGACAATGGACCTCTGGCCTGTCTACCATAGAGAAGTTCAAAAGGTGAAAACCCCAAAGAGTCACTGGGAACTTCCCTCATGGCAAACAAAGCACAGGGTAGATAACGATGCCACTCCTTAGGTAAAAGAGAGCAAAGTTTCCTTAAAATGGATTTGAGAATTGAATGCTGGCTCTCAATTCTCCCATTACAGTTGGGATGACAGGGTGTTGTGAAGAGAGGCTTCACTCCCAGAAGTTGGTATAGATGTTGCATTAATTCAGATGTGAATTGTGTCCCACGGTCAGACAAAATTTCTCTAGGGATGCCCACTCTGGAGAAGATGGACAAAAGGGCTTCAGCCACCTGTGTAGTAATTTTTTTTTTTAATTTACAGAATACAAAAATGTACACAAACATAAAAATGTTGTCCAACATATGGACCAATCGTCAAAACTTACACAAATTACAACCTTAGCACAATCTATACCAATCCAGTGAACACTAAACCCATACACACTGATAACACTCCCTCAAAACCTGCAGCGTGCAGTTTGAGGAACCCTTGCCGCCACACAATATTGGCACAACCACCTTCCCCTTAACTTAGTATGCAACTAAAAAGCACTTTTCCCCAATATATATATACATGATATGAAAACTCTATATAAACTAAATCATTAGGTATCATGTTATTGTAAGACAGTTTTTGCCCAAGCATTTGATTATTTACATACCAACTAACAAAAGTCTTAGCATTGTCTAAATGCACTATCCCAACTACATTATTTTTATAATTTACAGAATACATAATATGTACACAAACGTTCAAATATTGTCCAACATATGGCCCAACATCAAAATTTTCACAATACAACATCAACATAATCTATACACTCTGCTTACAGGCACTCAAAACCTGCAATATGCAGGATGAGGAAACCCTTGCTGCCGCCACACAATATTGGCACAACCCCCTTCTCCCTAACATAGTTTGCAGCTAAAAACACTTTTCCCCAATATACATATACATGATATGAAAACTCTACCAATTAACAAAATCATGAATTATAATGTTGTTTAAAGACAGTTGTTTTTCCAAACCATGTTAGTATCTGCATACCAACTTACAAATGCCTTAACATTGTCTATATACACTATCACAATTACCTTACCCTACCCTAGCCATAACTACCAACAACAGTTAGTTCCACATTACCATACTGCTACCTCCTTTCCTCAATCTGCTCCATTAACAAAAATCCATTGTATATGGAAGATTTCTGGTGATCCCTAACAATTACATATGATATGCGCTAACTAAACTACAAAATAAACTCTGACACAGTTGAATTTCATCTTAACTGTAGTTCCACCTGATCATACCAGATACAGTGAACTTCCGTTTCTTTCAGCACATTACTTACGCCTCATACCTTACCATGTATTCCCACTCACTCCCCTACACTTCATTCATCCATCCCCTCACACAATGCGGGACTCAAAACCAACCTAAGCATGTTACTTAGCATACAAGCCCATTACATATCCAACCACAGATTTCATTTGGCAAGGACTGTATCAACTTCGCAACATTGTCATATTGCTCAAAAAGTCAATATGCAAGATATTCAAACTTGTTTTAAAACAACATCAGCCTTCTCTTTCACGAAATAATAACACATGTCTTTTATATTCTGAATTACACAAAAATTTATTAGTGGGTACAACCTACAATAACTCAATGTTGCTGGTGTTACCATACGTACAATACCATTTTTCTTAGTCAATATTTAAACCTGACTGCTTCACATAACCTCTCCTATAACTCCCTTTTAATCACAAAGCCCTAATTTATACAAACCTGGGCTTGTCAAAACCTTTCACACTACACTTACATGTCAACACAGCACCACTTTACATACCTTCCCGACCCTAACATTCTTTCGCGAAAACCTTACCTCATACACTCCTCCCTCCGAAAACTAATGTGAACCTGCTTATAAAGGAATCTAGTCCCTTACATATAATTAGCTCGCCAAATGAATGAGTCTATTGACCGTAATTTCTCGGTAGGGCTCTGGAAAACGTGCCCTCCACTGTCCCCCGTAAATAAGTTTGTTCCTGCAAACCGTTCTATATATACCTGCCGCAACTGCCCTAATTCTAATCCCCCCCCCCGTGTCCCTCATTCCCCAGGAAATATAAAGAAAATCCGCCACTACATACATAATCGCCCTTTTCACTTCTCTTGAGACCCCGCATACCTTTAAAGTTAAGGCTCGCAGGGTCTCTGCATTACCCCCACTCATCAACCTAAAGACTCTCACCAACCACACCCTTACCTCCCTCAACTCTTCACAGAAATAAACCGCATGAAAAGTTGTTTCAGGTTCGCCACAGTGGTCGCAGGTCGGTTCACTCACCAATCCCATTACACACAAAACAGTTTTAGATGCTAATATCCCATCATAAATCTATATACTAACTCCCTTACTCTCGGCATTAACCTAAGTTTTCGAAAGTCAACTCATATCATTCTCCAATCATACAATGAGTAGACCCTACTCATTGCCACCAACCGCCCCACCCTAAGTTTTGCTACCTCTCCAATCAATAGCAATAACTGTAGCATATCCTCACATTTAAGTAATTCTTTTCCGCACCACCACCTCCTCACATCCTCCATCACTTTCCCCACTCTCACCCCTCTTTACCCCCCCCACCCCACCCAAACTACACTCCACACTTTACTATAAATCAATGAATTTACTATTATCGCCCTCTGTAGTAAGGTGACATCCCCCGCCCATAAACTCCTTATCCTTTTCACCCTTCGAGCCTCGTGCGCTTCAGCCATCTATATAACTCCACAAAAGTTTTAGCTGAACCACCACTTCCCACCCAAATGCCAACCCCAAGCCTTCCCCCACCCAAGAACCTATCTCTAGTAAACTTGATTTAGCTCTGTTCACCCTCATTCCAGATGCCCTCCCGAAAAGCTCCAACACCCTTCCCACCGTATGCAATCCCTCCACCCTAGCTATCAGAGCAGTGGTATCATCCACATGCCCCACCACCTCTGTAAGCCCATCCTTCTCCCCATTTAAAGTCTCCCCTCCCCATCAACGAGCCCTTAAAACGGATGCTGCATGCCCACAAACAATATTTGAGACAGGGGATAGCCCTGTCTCAAACCCCTCTCCATTTTGACAGGCCTACCCAACCTGCCATTAATTTGCACCCACACCATTGCCGATGAATACATGATATCAACCCACCGCACTACTCCCTCACCAAAACCCAGACACATCAAACTAACCCTCAGAAAATTTCTATCCACACAGTCGTATGCATTTTCCCAATCAATACCCAAAAGTCCTCCCCCGTTGCAACCCTCCAAAAAATCCCTAATGTGACCATGTCCATTTCTCATGCTTCTTCCCGGAATACCCATTTGTATCTTATGTATAACCCCACCTATCACCTTCTTCATCCTACTGCCCAGCATCTTAGCGAAAATCTTATAGTTGGTACACATTAACGTGATAGCTCTGCAAGCACTCAGTGTTCGTTCCTCTTGCTTTTTGCGTAATAACACGACTACTCCCGTTCGCTGTGTCAGTTCTAACTTTCCCACCTTCAGCATACAATTCATGACCCTCACTAAACAGTACTTGATATGGTCCCATTGGACTCTTATAATATTGCCCCATTGCCCCTTATAATATCCACCCTAATCCTCACTTACCTCCAAGTTTAAAATAGTTGAATCCTTCTGCCTAATCCTGAAACTTGGCAAAACACTTCCCGAAGGCTTATCCCCCCACAGTACAGCCTCCATTCCCGCCCTTACACATACCTCATCGAATCTATCATTAAGTAACTCCACCAACCTGTCCCTGAGTTGCACCATGTTTCCATACTGCCACCCCTCCCCTTCCTCATAACACTCATTGAGTTGATATTCCAAATAATTTTGTAACCCATACCTCCACCTAGCCTCTTCCCTTCCCTTCCATTTATAAAAACCAGCAATACCTGGCTTAGCTCCCATTTCCCACCATTCCAAGACACTAACTGCCTGGTTTACACATTTTAATTTATTCAATGCCTGACTTTTACAAGAATCTTTTCCTCTAATTCATAATACTGATTAATCATAAGATCCACTTCAGTCTCATCTACACAGTTTACTAAAAAATCTCCTTCATATTTGTTGTAATATAATTTGTTTGAATCATATCTATTCCCTAAAGCATCTAAATACAATTTTAAATCATCAGTATTCACAGTTTCTTGATTCATTAATTCCAAACATTTATTATATGCCTTGGTTACATTACCTTTTCTAGCCTGCAATGATGCTTTCTTTGCTCTATATTCCATATGTTTGTCTTCTATATTAATTTCCTCATTTTCAGCCATGATGCAATGTATTAAATTAAACTTAATTAATAACACTGATTGCAACTTACAACACTGATACAACTTACCCTTGAATAAATCCTAGCTACACTTTAAGCTTTGCAAATACATGTAAGAAAATTGTAATGTAAATTTTAAATACACATTAATAATGTTAGCTACACCTGAGCTTAGTAATTACACATGTAAGAAAATTATAATATAAATTTTAAATGTACATTAATACAAACCTTTAGCCAGACTTGGCTCATCAAAATTAATATTATACAAATTAATATAAATCCTTGCCAGAATTTGGCATAGCAAAATTAACATTATACACATTAATATAATTTGCTACATTTGGCTTATCAATTACACATACACTGATATAAATCTTGGCCAGAATTGTCTTATCAAATTAAAATTGTAATAATTATAATCCACTACACATTTGTGAACTTAACATCCACCTCCTTCTGTCATTTCACATATAATTTTAAGTAATTAACTAATTAATGACTTCACTAATTACCTCCGATTCAAGAAGGACCAACGGGCAAATTAAATGTGGAAAATTGCATTTATCTGAATGTAACTCATTATGTACATAACAGTAAATGATAATAAAGATAATTATTATTTATCAAAGTTACACAGACAAGTAGGAATTTGGGACACCTAGGTCGCAAAAATGTCCCCCTTCGATACCTACAACAAGCTGCTCTAGACCTATTAATTGCAAATGAAATGTACATCACCAGGAATTCTGGTAAATATATAAATTTGTGGACTGTATATTAAAATTAATGATATTTATATATACACATTTATATAACAGGAGGAGAATATGTCTTAATATCACTCACCAATTTGACTGGAGAGTAAGGTGTATCATACTCAGAAAACCTCACTGGCCAGAGTTAAACATAAACAGACTTCTCTGAGGCTCCTGGAGCTGTCTTGTCCAGTCGCCTGATATATCAAGTTATGCAGAAATACACATCCAACAATTTCGGCTTCTATTTGAGAGGTGTCAGCCCAATTTTACCTCTAGAGCACAAAAATTCTTCCCATTATTCACTAACGTTTGTGTTGACCAGTTCAAACATGGCGAGTCTCTCCTGCGCAGGCGCAGAATTTCCCATTTTTTATAACATAAATTTTATTAAATACAGTATGGCCATCTATTTACATATAACTACTGTACTTCTGGAAAATATATACAGTATTTTCCAGAGTTAGTGTATATTACTGTACTTTACATTTTCATATTTTTTTCTGTGTTGTTATAAAATGATTCATTCTTTATATACAGTTTCAGCTCTTCATGTACATCAACTTTACCTTCACTACTACTAGAAAAAAAAATATGGCCTGTGTTGAGTGTACTGGTGACCACTGGCAGGTCTTTTACAACCTGGGTAGTTTGAGGCTAGTATATATCACAACACATTACCTTTTCCATTTTTTTCCTATCTCCACCACACTGAACACTATGGTATCACCAACTTTTGATACCATAGTATTCAGTGTAAAAATTTACTATAAGGGAATTTGACTTTGTGTTGAGTGCACTGGCGACCTCTGACAACTCCTTACAACCTTTTTGTATTTCCACAAACTGTACACTTTATCGTATTTCCAAAATTTGTGCAATATAGTATCACTATGGTGTTACACTCTGGTAGGCTAATACGTGCAGAAAGTTTACTAAAAACGAATTGACATCTGCTGGCAACTGTTTACAACTCGGGTTTCTGGCTAGGTCTATCACTTCACTCCAATTTACCACCACACAATTTACCTCTGAACCAGCGATCATTCAAAGATCACGCATCCAGCAGAGCTAGATCTTTCTTGTGATCCGAGGACACTCGTGGCAGAGGTATCTCTAGGATTAATTTTAGCCTCCTCCTGAATCAGCAGAAAGTAGATCCCTCGATGGCACCCTCTTATAGTACAATCAAATCTACCTAATTAAGGAGAAGGAAAGTTCCATTGAGGTAGCCACCTTCAGGGATACCGGGGCTTATTGTTCCGTCTTACAAGAAGCAGTACGTCCAGTTTCTGAGGAGACATCAGTAAACTCCTCAGTGTTATTAGAAGCCTATTGGGGAGCTGTATTTTCCATTTTTCTACACAGAATATTCATTGCAAAGCCAGTATTACACAGTGTATTTAACTAAGTGTGTCAGGGGTATTCCCCATGAAATGCTTTATTGTTGCTTGGCAACAATGTTCCAAATTCTAGATGCTGCCCGAAGCTCATTTTAGCTACCGAAGCCTCTTCTCTGACGTTGGCCATAATTCAGGAAATGTCCAAAGGAAAATCTGAAGAGAATGCTGATCTTACCTTGAAGGACTGTGATCAAGGGCTAGACAATTTATTTTACGAGGTAAACAGGCCAGGGCCTCGTAAATCTAGTGGAAAGTTGATAAATTAGACACATGTGCAACTCTTGGGTATCTTTATTGAGGAAACGTTTCGCCACACAGTGGCTTCATCAGTCCATACGTAGGAGAAACTTGAAGAACAGGAGGACAATGAGGTAATCAGTCCCTCAACCTTGAGTCGATGTGTTCAGTCCATCAATCTTGGATAGAATTCAGTGTGATCAGGGTATTAATTTCACAGCAAAAGCACTCAGAGAAGCTTTAACTAGGCTAGGAATTAATCAAAAACTGTCCACAGTCTCTTATCCTCAGCCCCAAAGCAAGCTGAAGAGGTTTCACCAAACCTTAAAATATATGATGCATAAGTATTTTATGCATTTTCCTACAGACGGGGATTAATTGTTTCATCTGTTGCTGTCTGTAATGAGAGAAAAGTATTAATAGGAGTGTCATGATTTTTGCACACGTTATTTAGTAATGATGGTTCTACAAACTCCCAGGGCTGATGTGCAATATTTTTTACAGCTTTGTTTTTATGGATTTTTTTCTTTCCCCCAACAAAAAACATAAAAAATGATGAACTTCAACATTTTTTTATGCAATCTATTGAGATTTTCGCTCAAGCGGCATAGGGTTAAAGATTATCTAGCCCTTGTCTTTCATCTGATGTCAGCTAGAGCATTGTACATCTTCCAAATTTTGTAGAAAATGGAGAGTTTTATGCCCAGTAGAATTTTGCACTATTTATTTTTTTCAATCTAACTTTCAAGGCAAAAAGTCACTACAAACACAGTGTGTAGGTGTCATATGCTGCTTAAATCACCATAAAAATTTCTTTGTAATTGGACCAAAAAAAAAAAAGCATTGTTCAGCTCGCCCACCCCTAAAATCCGTTCAAAACAAGGAGACAAGGTGTTGATTCAGGAACCTGTGCCTGGTCACACTTAAGGAGAGAGTTGTATGGAACCGATGCAAGTGGTAAAAGAGAATTCTGATTTAAACTACGTGGAATCGCCTCTTGACAAACTCAACTCGTGTGAGGTCTTTCACATTCATCTGATTAAACTATTCTTGGAGTCACGAAAGATCCCAATAATGACTTTCTCTGTCCCTGACCCTGTGAATGATCCTTAATCTCTGTACACCATTCCGGAGGCTTTCTAATTCACCCATCCTCATGGATCCTCGTCCTATAATGTCGAAACTGCAGAGGACCTATCCCGACATATTTTCGGAAGTTCCAAAAATGTGCAACCAGGGTTATCATGACTTGGACGTAGGAACTGCTAAAACTAATATACTGCAGAGCTAATCCTGAAAAACAGAAGCTATTTCATCAGGAAGTAGCGTTTCTGCTAGAGCACGGATTGATGCAAGAATCGTCCAGCCCGTGGGCTTCACCATGCAGCCTTCTTAAGAAGCCTGATGGAGGATTCCGGATGTGTACCGACTACCGCAATGTAAATGAGGCCACAGTACGGGATGCTTACCTTCTTCCACGTATGTACGATATAGTGAACTTTGTTGGTAAGGCTTGTTTTGTTTCTTAACTAGATTCTTTACAGATTATTAACAGGTATCTGTTAATAACCTATGAAGAATCTTTGCTATTAACAATGTAATAGCAAAGGAGATTTCTGCCTTTGTTATTTCAGGAGGTCACTATTAATATAATGAGGAACTCGCACGTCTCATTCAAAAAATTGATCCATCAGGCTATCAAAGGACTTGAAAGCATGACGGCTTACCTGGACGATGTACCTGTAGTTTCTGATACGTGCGATCAACATGTGTCCCATCTTGAATACCTATTTGAGAGTTACAGGGCATTTCACCTAACTGTAAGTCTTTGCAAGTCATACTTTGGCCAATGTACTTTAACTTAGAATATAAAGTAGGTAGTGGAAAGGTGGCACCTAAATTTCGCAAAGTTTTGACTATTCAGAATTACCTCGTTCCTCAGGATAAGAAGTTGCTGCAAAGATTCTTAGGAATGATAGGATTTTATCGCAAGATCTGCAAAAAATTTCCAGGTGCGGTAGCCTCCTTATCATCTCTTACCAGTCCAAAACTAAATTTTGCTGGACCTCTAGTTGTCAAGAGGCTTTTAACCGTGTTAAACGTCTCTTGTGCGCTGATCCTGTACTATTGTCCCAAGATTTTTCAAAACTATTTGTATTACAAGTTGATGCATGTGGTATTGTGATGAGGGAGGTAACCAAAATAGTCAGTACTGGGATCTATACTGTTTCGTTGGTACGTGAATGATAGGTCGGAAGAAACAGCCGTTGGTATTCCAGTTCGCAGAAGATGTGAAATTACCAAAGTGAATGCATAAAAGTGAGGAAAAGGAAACACAAAACACTGACCTGGACAAGTTAAAGGATTAGGCCTCAGAGTGGACGAGAAGAGAAACAATCAACACAGAGAAGAAAAGTGGTAGAGATACGATCCATACATACGTTTAAATATAAAAGTGAGCTAACAAATTAGCGGCCATCAGAAAGGAGGGACCAGAGGCTCATATTCGACCCATGCAATTACATATAGGTAAGTACACAGACCGGATAACGACAAAATCCTATAGCCAGAATAGCAAGGGATGTAAAAAGACATAAACAGTGCGATATAAAATGATTTTCGGAATAAACAATTTCTCAAAACATTTTTGACCAATGAAGGATTTTGTGGAGGAAATGTGGCGTGAGAGGAAGCTAACAGTGTGACGAGTGGCAAAAATATCTTGAACTGACGCCAGGGAGACTGAATGTGTGTATTTGTGTGTGTGTGTGTGTGTGTGTGTGTGTGTGTGTGTGTGTGTGTGTGTGTGTGTGTGTGTGTGTGTGTGTGTGTGTGTGTGTGTGTGTGTGTGTGTGTGTGTGTGTGTGTGTGTGTGTGTGTGTGTGTGTGTGTGTGTGTGTGTGTGTGTGTGTGTGTGTGTGTGTGTGTGTGTGTGTGTGTGTGTGTGTGTGTGTGTGTGTGTGTGTGTGTGTGTGTGTGTGTGTGTGTGTCTGTGTGTGTACTCACCTATTTGTACTCAACTATTTGTGATTGCAGGGGTCGATTCATAGCTTCTGGCCCCGCCTCTTCAGTGATTGCTACTAGGCCCTCTCTCTCCTTGTTCCATGAGCTTTATCAAACCTCGTTTTAAAACTATGTATGGTTCCCGCCTCCACTACGTCACTTTATAGGCTATTCCACTTCCTGACAACTCTGTGACTGAAGAAATACTTCCTAACATCCCTTTGATTCATCTGAGTCTTCAACCTCCAACTGTGACCTCTTGTTTCTGTGTCCCATCTCTGGAACATCCTATCTTTGTCCACCTTGTCTATTCCGTCGTTATCATTCTCCCCTGACCCTCCTGTCCTCCAGTGTCGTCAGGCCGATTTCCCTTAACCTTTCTTCGTAGGACAATCCCCTTAGCTCTGGGACTAGTCTTGTTGCGAACCTTTGCACTTTCTCTAATTTTTTGTCATGCTTGACCAGGTGTGGATTCCAAACTAGTGCTACATACTCCAGTATGGGCCTGACGTAAATGGTATACAGAGACTTGAACGATTCCTTACTGAGGTATCGGAACGCTATCCTTAGGTTTGCCAGGTTGCAGGGTCGATTCCGAGCTCCTGTATGTGTATGTGTGTGTGTGTGTGTGTACTCACCTAGTTGTACTCACCTAGTTGAGGTTGCGGGGGTCGAGTCCGAGCTCCTGGCCCCGCCTCTTCACTAATCGCTACTAGGTCACTCTCCCTGAGCCGTGAGCTTTATCATACCTCTGCTTAAAGCTATGTATGGATCCTGCCTACAATACATCGCTTCCCAAACTATTCCACTTACTGACTACTCAGTGGCTGAAGAAATACTTCCTAACATCCCTGTGATTCATCTGTGTCTTCAGCTTCCAACTGTGTCCCCTTGTTACTGTGTCCAATCTCTGGAACATCCTGTCTTTGTCCACCTTGTCAATTCCTCTCAGTATTTTGTATGTCGTTATCATGTCCCCCCTATCTCTCCTGTCCTCCAGTGTCGTCAGGTTGATTTCCCTTAACCTCTCCTCGTAGGACATACCTCTTAGCTCTGGGACTAGTCTTGTTGCAAACCTTTGCACTTTCTCTAGTTTCTTCATGTGCTTGGCTAGGTGTGGGTTCCAAACTTGTGCCGCATACTCCAATATGGGCCTAACGTACACGGTGTACAGGGTCCTGAATGATTCCTTATTAAGATGTCGGAATGCTGTTCTGAGGTTTGCTAGGCGCCCATATGCTGCAGCAGTTATTTGGTTGATGTGCGCTTCAGGAGATGTGCCTGGTGTTATACTCACCCCAAGATCTTTTTCCTTGAGTGAGGTTTGTAGTCTCTGACCCCCTAGACTGTACTCCGTCTGCGGCCTTCTTTGCCCTTCCCCAATCTTCATGACTTTGCACTTGGTGGGATTGAATCCAGGAGCCAATTGCTGGACCAGGTCTGCAGCCTGTCCAGATCCCTTTGTAGTTCTTCCTGGTCTTCGATCGAGTGAATTCTTCTCATCAACTTCACGTCATCTGCAAACAGGGACACCTCAGAGTCTATTCCTTCCGTCATGTCGTTCACAAATACCAGAAACAGCACTGGTCCTAGGACTGACCCCTGCGGGACCCCGCTGGTCACAGGTGCCCACTCTGACACCTCGCCACGTACCATGACTCGCTGCTGTCTTCCTGACAAGTATTCCCTGATCCATTGTAGTGCCTTCCCTGTTATCCCTGCTTGGTCCTCCAGTTTTTGCACCAATCTCTTGTGTGGAACTGTGTCAAACGCCTTCTTGCAGTCCAAGAAAATGCAATCCACCCACCCCTCTCTCTCTTGTCTTACTGCTGTCACCATGTCATAGAACTCCAGTAGGTTTGTGACACAGGATTTCCCGTCCCTGAAACCATGTTGGCTGCTGTTGATGAGATCGTTCCTTTCTAGCTGTTCCACCACTCTTCTCCTGATAATCTTCTCCATGATTTTGCATACTATACATGTCAGTGACACTGGTCTGTAGTTTAATGCTTCATGTCTGTCTCCTTTTTTAAAGATTGGGACTACATTTGCTGTCTTCCATGCCTCAGGCAATCTCCCTGTTTCGATAGATGTATTGAATATTGTTGTTAGGGGTACACATAGCGCCTCTGCTCCCTCTCTCAATACCCATGGGGAGATGTTATCTGGCCCCATTGCCTTTGAGGTATCTAGCTCACTCAGAAGCCTCTTCACTGTGTGTGTGTGTGTGTGTGTGTGTGTGTGTGTGTGTGTGTGTGTGTGTGTGTGTGTGTTTGTGTGTGTGTGTGTGTGTGTGTGTGTGTTTGTGTGTGTGTGTGTGTGTGTGTGTGTGTGTGTGTGTGTGTGTGTGTGTGTGTGTGTGTGTGTGTGTGTGTGTGCGTGTGTGTGTGTGTGTGTGTGTGTGTGTATGTGTGTGTGTGTGTGTGTGTGTGTGTGTGTGTGTGTGTGTGTGTATTCGCCTAATTCGCCTAATTGTGGTTGCAGGGGCGGAGACTCAGCTCCTGGCCCCGCCTCTTCACCGACCGCTACTAGGTCCTCTCTCCCCCTGCTCCAAGAGCTTTATCGTACCTCGTTTTAAAACTATGTATAGTTCCTGCCTCCACTACATCGCTTGCCAGACTATTCCACTTCCTAACTACTCTATGACTGAAGAAATACTTCCTAACATCCCTTTGACTCATCTGAGTCTTCAGCTTCCAATTGTGACCCCTTGTTTCTGTGTCCCATTTATGGAACATCCTGTCTCTGTCCACCATGTCTATTCCACGCAGTATTTTGTATGTCGTTATCATGTTTCCCCTGACCCTCCTGTCCTCCAGTGTTGTCAGACCGGTTTCCCTTAACCTTTCTTCACAGGACATTCCCCTTAGCTCTGGAACTAGCCTTGTTGCAAATCTTTGCACTTTCTCTAATTTCTTGACGTGTTTGACCAGGTGTGGGTTCCAAACTGATGCTGCGCACTCCAGTATGGGCCTGACGTACACAGTGTATAAAGTCTTGTCTCAGTAGTAGTAACCAGTTACCAGTAACTAGTGTACCGTTGACTCAACGACCAACCGTCTCTGCCTGAGTCACTATCTGAATTCATATTGTGCTGACCTCAGCAGTATCAAAGGCCCCCTCACATAGGGTACTGTGGACGGCTAGTCAGTGTTACGAGAGGAGCGAGTGAGATAGGTACGGCTGGCAAGGGCTCTCTCCACATAACTGCAATTATACGTAATAACAGCCTACGTGAGTATTTCTTACCTAATCCACGTATCGAACTCCCACATGATAAATGGTGGACAGCGGTGTGGAGCGTGGATTTACGTTTTTAAGGGTAATTCAAGGCGTTAGAAGGCTGTTTGTGAGTAGCGGCAGGGTCAAAGGTGAATCATCACCCACCAGCCACTACCCCTCTCGCACCACCTCCAGCCAGCAGCCTCACTCCCCTCACAACCTACAGCCTGCAAGCCTGTTGCAGCCGTTTCAAGCTTCCTGGCTTAGTTCGTGTGCTAATTGCTTCAATCTCCGAGGGGTTGACCCGGATTTTGTAATTAAGCCAGTCAGTAAGCCAGACTGTGGAAGTGAACGCCAGTCAGCCTATCATCCAGCCTGTCTCCTGTCATCCAACTGCTCCTCCGTGCTTTGTGCATCGTTACACGTCTTCCAGTCAGCCATTCTCGTGGGGTAAGCCAGTCAGCCAACCCAGCTTCTAACCCAGCTGAGAGAGAGAAGTAAGCCACGTAGTAAGAAGTAAGACAAGTTCCTCTGAAGTATTGTCTATATCGCTTTGTGCTCCCTGTTGGATGCTAAGAGTGGTTTTCACCATTCCTGTGGCATAGAGTGGGTTATCAAGCCACCTTCGTGGGTAGAGTGGGGGTGCGCGTCAGTGAGTGCCAGCAGAGTCACACCCACCACCACCACTCTCTCCCACCACTAGCCACAACCACCACCAGACACCTCATCTACCTGTGGTTGTTTGTACCCTTGTACTGGGTCCTAGTACTGTTTTGGCTCACATAATTGGTCAAGAGATTGTAGCTGGCGCCAACGACAACCCAATTATGTGAGTTCCCCGAGAACGCGCATTCTTCCGACAACAGTGAGTGTAGGTGACTTCAGCCTCACCGCACCGGACAACACTCTCCTCATCAACCCTCACCGCCCGTCTACTACTCCAGACTTCAGTGATAATTTTCTTGAGACATTTTTCTTGCATTTAAAGACATTTGCGTGTATGAGACATTTATAGTAAATTGCTTGTGTACTCTAAACCTTGTGTTTTCAGTGTAAATGCAGTATTTCTTTGACTCATTATTTTTAGAATATTTTTCAGTGTTTTCACTTATCTTATATTTTTTATTCTGTGTTTTTTCTTATGCTACTCGTCTGTAGTAAGTATTATTGTGTAGTGTACCAGTCAGTCACTCTGTGTGAAGTGATTCATTTTTTTTTATTGTATTCTTTCAGCGTTGTATTCTCCAGTAATTGTCATTGTATTTCATGCAGTGATATTCACCCCAGTATACTAAATTATCCATTTATTTCTATGTGTGTTTTTTTTTTTTTTCGTATGCCAGCAGTGTCTCATTCCTCTAATTTTTTCGCAGACTGTGTACCATTATTTTTGCCAGCAAATTTTTGTCGTATCAGTCACAGCAAGATTTTGTTGTATCAGTCACAGCAGGATTTTGTTGTAAGAATATATTATAATGAAGTGTGCCCCGCAACTGTAGGTGTTATATTAACTGTTTAGTTCCTTTGTTTTATTTTATTCATATTTCTATATTTCTTTGAACAAATTCACTCTTGATGAAATTTTAATTACTTTTAACGTAAAGTGTTTTCTTTACTCTGCTTGAGTAAATTGTTTTGTCTAATTTACAATTAAGAGTTAAAGTGTTCAATCAGTTTATTTTTTTTTCTTCATATTTTAATTTTATCATGTAACCTGAGTTTTCCCAGTGACACTATTACTGCAGTGATTATTTCTACATCTTATTTTGTTACACTTGTTCTGCAGTGAATTATTTTCTTTTATTGATATTTTTATGAATTATATTTTAATTTTGTCTATGCATTCTTAGAAAATACTTAAATTTCCCAGTTAACAATTTAATAATTTTATTTTATACTTTCATATTGATTTCAAAATTTAATTAATTAATTTCTTTATTAGCAAGAGTAAAGACAGCTCATTTTGCATTTAATTCAGTCTCCAGTAATATTTTTACTTGTATATTTCAATGTAAATTTTTTTATTTTGGTCAATAGTCCTTTAAATTGAGTTTTCCTTCCTCTTGCAGTGTATCTTAGACATTATTTTTTTATTACTTCTGCAGAATTAGTTGTATATCTTTTATTTCAATTCTAGAATTTTATATCATTTTTATTGTTCATTATTTTTGCATTATTTGTTCTCGTGCTACTTTGCCATTATGTCTCACATACTGTCAAGTGATACTTTAGTGAATGTCGACACTCAGACCTCTCAGGCTATTGCTGCTCCTGTCATCAGTCCTCACATTCCCTTACTGACTGAAAGACAATACCTAGCCCTCGAGCAATGTGTTTGTTCTCACAGCTTGTATCTGAGATTTGTTAAAGTGCTGCGAAATGTGAAGTTCAGGTTAAGTTCTTATAGATCCGTGAATTACTTATTAACGTAGCCGAGCGGTCAGGCACTAGTAATACTGTCACTCCTGTCTGGACTCCAGCCACAATATCATGCACGCACGATAGTGCTCTACTATCCTTGCGATGGCGACTTGTTCAAGTATTCGTTCCTTCCCAGGGGACGCTTTGAGAAGAACTTTACTTGCAACGAGTTATGCCATCTCTTGCTGATGCCACAAGCCGTGCAGAAAGACGTTTCTGTGGCTAGTGTGCTCACTTGAGTGTTGTTGTCCCTTGTGTTTCAGATTGTGATCCCATCCTAGTTGACAGTAATCAGTGCATTGTAAGAAGTTATTTCTCGAGTAACTTCCACGTTGTTAAAGTTTGTAAGTGTAGTTTCTTTTTAGTTGATACCTCGTGTAACTGTGTGCGACTCAGAATATCAGCATTGTTCACCGTGTTCATTTCTTTTCTCCTGTGCTTGCAGTTTGAGATAGTAGATTCGTTCTCCCTTGCTCATATTGCGTGTTATAGCGTTAATTTTTCAACCGGGGGGAGCCATCCACTCCACCGAGTTTGTTCATTCCTCCAGTAAGAAAGAACCGATCCCTTGTGTTCTGGTGATTCGATTCCTGCTCCAGGAAGATCTTATTCTGAATGTGAAGCCACCAGCACCCATCAGTGACTTTGTCATGAACCAAGAATTACTGTATCGAACAGCCAAGTTGGGTACTCCTAGCAGAAGAGTATACCAGTTAGTAATTCCACAGTCACTAGTGAATGTAGCCTTACAGCTAGTTCACGATGTACCAGGTGTTGCACACCCTGGTATGGATCGTTTAGTAAAACAAGCCAGATTGAAATACTTTTGGCCTCGAATGGCAACTGATATTTCTGAGTATGTTAAGAAATGTAGTGTCTGCATGCAACATAAAGGCAATGCTAATGGTCCTAATCCAATCCAAGTATATCCAACTACTAGCGAACCGTGGGAAAGAGTTGCGCTAGATTTGTTAACTAATTTCCAATGTTCCCTCCAAGGTAACAAACATCTGTGTGTTATGGTAGACCATTTCACCAGATATTGCGAGTTAGTCCCTATTGCAGATAAGACTGCCGAGACAGTAGCTAAAGCGTTTAAAGAACGCATTATCTGCAGGCATACCACCCCTAAGTCCCTAGTAATAGATAATGGAGGTGAATTCTGTAATGAAATTCTTGAAAATTTGTGTACCTTGTACAAGATCTCTAAATCCACCATTGTTCCTCATCATCCTGCCAGCAATGGGTTAGCGGAACGAACCAATAAGAAAGTACTTGATGTCTTGAGAGCCACTATCAATCCCAACAGTGAAACTTGGGATGAAGTTATACCTGATGTGCAGTGTGCTATAAATTCTGCTTACAATGTTTCTATAGGTGACACTCCACATTATGCATTGTATGGTGTAGATAAACGTTTGCCTTATGAGTTGTTATATTCTAATCCGAAACCAAATTACAACCCTGATGATTTCGTAGCAACTCGTACCAGCTTAGCTCAAAGTGTTTTTAGAAGAATCCGTGAAACACTTCATAAATCAACAGCTGAATTCACAAGAGTCGCAAAAACTCGATCAAAGCCATCCAAAATCAAAGTAGGTTCGAGAGTTATGCTGATTAACTTTAACAAAACGTCTGCAATGCCAAAGCTTGATCAAAAGTTTGTTGGTCCTTATCGAGTAGTTGAACATATAACTGGTAATAAGTATAAGGTTAGAGAGATTAGTACTGGTCAGTATAAAGAATCGCATTTGGATCATATGAAGTTAGTATGTGATGATAATGATGTTCCAACCCAGACTAATGTGACAGACTCTGACAATCCTCCTGATCCTGTACTCTCTGATACTCAGTCAGACGATCAACCTGAATGTCGTTATTCCCTACGTACACGACAGGTATTGAGAAATCCTCAAGTATCATTTGTAACTTCCAATTCAGATTTGCCTCAAATACAGCATGAGTTAGCCAATGCTACAGAGTTTGATCCTCCCAGAGATGACACCCATTCTGCATATGCCAATCTTACCCTAGCAGAGTTGGGGTTAAATGTAAATAACCTGTATAGATGAATAATTACAGTATCAACTTATCAGTATTCAAGAATTTTTTTTTTTGTGTTCATGTTCTCTCCGCATTCTGAGAGTTAACAGTCTAGATTTGCGTGCACCGAATCTGCCTTTCTGTTAAACACTCTTTCTTTGTATATATTCCTTCCTCAGAATCCGTAGATCAATATTTTTTTTTATCACTTGTAATCTCAATGTTGAGTTCGTTGTTCATTTGTTGAGTTTTAAGTTGTACTATAGTATACCTTGTATTGCATTAAAGTTTCAGTTACGTAAGCTTTCATTCCAATGTTCTACTTATGTATATATAATGTTTAATTGTTGTGTACTTTGATATTGTATAGAATCAGCCCAAGCCGTATACCTGCCATCTCTAGTTTGTATTAGTTGTATGTCGGGACGACATACGTTAGCGTCGCCGAGCTCTCAGTAGTAGTAACCAGTTACCAGTAACTAGTGTACCGTTGACTCAACGACCAACCGTCTCTGCCTGAGTCACTATCTGAATTCATATTGTGCTGACATCAGCAGTATCAAAGGCCCCCTCACATAGGGTACTGTGGACGGCTAGTCAGTGTTACGAGAGGAGCGAGTGAGATAGGTACGGCTGGCAAGGGCTCTCTCCACATAACTGCAATTATACGTAATAACAGCCTACGTGAGTATTTCTTACCTAATCCACGTATCGAACTCCCACATGATACTTGAACGATTCCTTACTGAGGTACTGGAACGCTATTCTCAGGTTTGCCAAGCGCCCATATTCCGCAGCAGTTATCTGGTTAATGTGAGCTTCTGGTGATGTACTCAGTATTATACTTACTCCTAGGTCTTTCTCCTTGAGTGAGGTTTGCAGCCTTTGGCCACCTAACCTATACTCTGTCTGCAGTCTTCTTTGCCCTCCTCCGATCTTCATGACTTTGCATTTGGCGGGGTTAAATTCTAGGACCCTGTTTCTGGACCACACATCCAGCCTGTCCAGGTCTCTTTGTAGACCTGTCTGGTCCACGTCTGATTTAATTCTCCTCATTAACTTCACGTCATCTTCAAAAAGGGGCACTTCTGAGTCTATCCCTTCCGTCATGTCGTTCGCATATACCAAGAATAGCACTGGTCCCAGGAGTGACCCCTGTGGGACCCCGCTCGTCACTGGCGCCCACTGTGATACCTCATCACGGACCATGACTCGCTGTTGCCTCCCTGTTAGGTATTCTCTGATCCATTGCAGTGACCTTCCTGTTATACGTGCCTGTTCCTCTTGCTTCTGTACTAATCTCTTGTGAGGAACTGTGTCGAAGGCCTTCTTGCAATCCAAGAAAATGCAGTCAACCCACTCCTCCCTCTCATTTCTTACTTCAGTTACCTTGTCGTAAAACTCTAGTAGGTTTGTGACATAGGATTTGCCTTCCATGAATCCACGCTGGTTGTCGTTTATAATCTTGTTCCGCTCCAGGTGCTCCACTCTTTTCCTGATAATCTTTTCCAAGACTTTGCATACTATACATGTCAGTGACACTGGTCTGTAATTTAGTGCTTCATTTCTGCCTACCTTCTTAAAGATGGGGACTACATTTGCCTTCTTCCATACTTCAGGTAGTTGCCCAGTTTCAAGGGAAGTGTTGAAGATTTTGGTTAGTGGCACACGTAGTGTCCCTGCTCCCTCTCTAAGGACCCATGGAGAGATGTCCGGTCCCACCGCCTTTGAGATATCAAGGTCACTTAGGAGCTTCTTCACCTCCTCCTCAGTTGTGTGTAATTCATCCAACACTTGTTGGTATATCCCTTGTTGCTGTACTCCACTGTTTTGTCTCCTCGTTGTCCCTTCAGCCTCCATTGTAAATACTTTCTGAAATCTCATGTTTAGCTCCTCACATACCTTCTGGTCATTTCTTGTGAGCTCCCCACCTTCTTTCCTCAGCCTGATTATCTGGTCCTTGACTGTTGTCTTCCTCCTGATGTGGCTGTAGAGTAGTTTCGGGTCAGATTTGACTTTCGATGCTATGTCATTTTCATACTGCCGCTGTGCCTCCCTTCTTATCTGTGCATACTCGTTTCTGGCTCGTCGAATAATCTCTTTATTCTCCTGAGTCCTTTGCCTTCTGTACGCTTTCCATTCTCTAGAGCACTTAGTTTTTGCCTCCCTGCACCTTCGGGTAAACCAAGGGCTCGTTCTGTCCTTCCCATTATTTCTGTTACCCTTGGGAACAAACCTTTCCTCTGCCTCCTTGCAATTTGTTGTTACAAAGTCCATCATTTCGTTTACTGATTTTCCTACCAACCCCTGTTCCCACTGAAACTCCTGCAGGAAGGTCCTGATTCCTGTGTAGTCCCCCCTTTTATAGTTAGCTTTTCTCTTTCTACTCCTGTTTCCCTCTCCACTTTTAGCTCCACGATGTATTCAAAGCTCATAACTACGTGGTCACTAGCTCCAAGGGGCCTTTCATATGTAATGTGCTCAATGTCTGAGCTACTCAGGGTGAACACGAGGTCCAGTCTTGCTGGTTCATCCTCCCCTCTCTCTCTGGTAGTATCCCTAACATGTTGGCGCATGAGATTTGTCAGCACCACATCCATAATCTTAGCTATCCCTGTTTCGGGACATCCATGTGGCTCCAGGTTTTCCTAATTAATCTCCCTGTGATTGATGTCGCCCATGACCAGTAACTTCGCTCTACTTGAGTGGGCCCTTCTTACCACCTCAGCTAGAGTATCGACCATTGCTCTGTTGCAGTCATCATATTTCTCTCTTAGCCTCCTGCAGTTCTGTGGTGGGTTATACATAACTGCAATGACTACCTTGTGTTCCCCTGACTGAACTGTACCTACTATGTAATCCCTTTCTCTAATCTCGTTTATACCTTCAATTTCTTGATAACCCCATCGGTTTTTTATTAGTAGTGCAACCCCTCTTCCCCCCCTGCTCCTTCTATCCTTCCTCAGGATCTGATATCCAGGTGGGAAGATTGCATCTGTTATTATCCCAGTCAGTTTCATTTCTGTAACTGCTACGATGTCTGGGCACAACTCCTTGATTCTTTCGTGCCACTCCTCACATTTATTCGTTTTTCCATCTGCTTTCGTGTACCAAACCTTCAGCTTCTTTTCAATAACTGTGGTCTGGGGAGAGAGGTGGGTTAGGGGGAGCAGGAGCCTATAGGGGGTTGGTGTGGGGGTGGGGTCTGTGGTGTGGGGTGTAGGGGCAGAGGGTACATTGTGTGGGTTACTGTGGGTTTCTGTGAGGGTGGGGTTTGTGGTGAGGGGGATGGGGGCAGAGGGTACATTGTGTGGGTTACTGTGGGTTTCTGTGGGGGTGGGGTTTGAGCTGAGGGGGATGTATGGGTTACTGAGGGTTACTGTGGGGGTGGGGTTCATGCAGAGGGGGATATGTGAGTTACTGTGGGTTTCTGTGAGGGTGGGGTTTGTGCTGAGGGGGATGGGGGCAGAGAGTGCAGTGAGTGGGTTTTGGGTTAGGTCGTTTGGTTGCTCTGGGATTGCCATAGTTGTGTTCCTTCTGTGGGTGGTACTGGAGAGGGTTGTGTTTGTTCTTCCACGTGGGCCTGATTTCTCCTGCTCTCCACTTTTCTTGCCTCCCATTCCTCCTTGCGACGTTGCACCCTCTCTTTCAGTGTCATCCTTTCTTCTTGTGTTCTGTCTCAGTCGAGGTACACACTCCGGAACACCTGATTGTCCCTTAGGCGTGCTTTCTCCTGCAGGATCCGGTTTCGAGCTGACTCTGCCTTGAAAATCACTTTGACTGGATGCTTTTTTCCCCTCACAAACCACCCAATTCTCTGAAAATTTGTTAGCTGAGTCATGTCGTCCTCTCCTATTGCTTTCATGATGCTTTCAATCATTTTTTTCTCCTCCTGTTTCCTTGCCTCGTAAGTTTCCCCATCTACTTCTTGGAGCCCATAGACAAAAATGGCCCTCTCCCTTTCATCCTCCCACTGTGCTTCCCTGAGCATCCTCTGATTCAAATTAGTTCCTGCCATTGATGTGTTGCTTCTTACTTTCTCTTCCCTATCTGGTATCCCTCTGCTTATTTGTTCCTGGACATGGCAGTTGTCTGTTAGAGCCTCTGTGAATAGTTTAGCTCCTTCATTGACTTTAGTCCCCTCATTAGTTCTTGATGTTCTCCCTGCCTTTTCGTAGCACCCCTTGGGTCCAATGGGGTCATCGCATACAGTATATCTCCTTTGTCCCCTACTGTTCCCTCATCAGTGACTGATGTAGTAGCTCTTGGTGTCATGGCTGTACTGTCCTTTGGTTCTCTAGGCTGTTTTAGACTCTTTAGTTCTTCTACTAAGCTCTGTATCTTAGCTTCAGCTGCTGTGATTTGTACTTCCCATTTCCTGCCCTCCTCAGCTATTTTCTCTTCCATTTTCTTGCTGATCTCTTCCAGCCTCCTCCCCCACTCCTCCTCTCTTTGCGTGAGCTCTGCCTCCCAGTCCTCTCTCCCAGGTCCACCACTCACTTCATCCACCGTTCCACTGGTTCTCCGCCCAGGTTTTTGGTGTCCCAAGTTTTTTTTTCTTTTCACAGAAGGAAGAGCTTATGCCAAGGGTGCTGTGGAGGGGGGTGTTTGTTGTGGGGAGAAGGGAGGAGGAGACAGGGAGGGGAAAGGACAGCGAGCTGGAGGGGGGACAGCAGCAGAGGGAAGAGAGATGGGGGGAAGATCAAGGGGGACAGGGGGAAGAGCAATGGGGTGGAGGGGAGTAGAAGGAGTAGGGAGGATGAGAAGGAAGATGATGAGGGTGAGAAAGTGGGATAAAGAGAGACAGGGAGTGTGGCTGAGTATTAGTTAGAGAGGGGGGAAGGGAGAGTCAGAGTGTGTGGAGCATGTGAGTTAGGGAAGATCAGCCTTTAGTGTGCTTGCAGGCCTCAGATGGAGGAGGTACAGGAGGAGGATGATAAAGAGGGACAGAGAGTGTGTTTGAGTGTGAGCTAGAGGGTTAGAGAAAGAGAAGGAGGATAGAGAGAGATAGTGTGGTTGAGTGTGAGTTAGAGAGAGAGGGAGACAGAGAGAGAGGGGGAGGGGAGTGTTAGAGTGTGTGGGGCATGTGGGTTGGGTAGTGTTCTTGCTGGGCTAGGCGAGGGGAGAGGGAGGGGGAGAATGGAGGGTAGGTGGGGGAAAATGGAGGAGGTATAGGAGGAGGACCAGGAGGAGGAAGGGAGGGAAAGAGAGAGGGAGGGAGGGAAAGAGAGGGGTAGGGGAGGTAGGCAGGGATGAAGGGAGGGGAGATGGGGGGAAGATGGAGGAGGTATAGGAGGAGGAGGAGCAGGAGGAGGAATGGAGGAAAGAGAGAGGGAGGGAGGGAATGGGAGAGGTAGGTAGGGAGGAAGGGAGGAGAGGGGGGGGAAGATGGAGGTATAGCAGGAGGAGGAAGGGAGGAGAGGTAGGGGAAAGATGGAGGTATAGCAGGAGGAGGAAGGGAGGAGAGGTGGGGGAAGATGGAGGTATAGCAGGAGGAGGAAGGGAGGAGAGGTAGGGGAAAGATGGAGGTATAGCAGGAGGAGGAAGGGAGGAGAGGTGGGGGAAGATGGAGGTATAGCAGGAGGAGGAGCAGGAGGAGGAAGAGAGGAAAAGAGAGAGAGAACCAGGGAAAGAAAATGGTAGGGGAGGTAGGTAGGGAGGAAGGGAGGGGAGGTGGGGGAAGATGGAGGTATAGCAGGAGGAGGAGCAGGAGGAGGAAGAGAGGAAAAGAGAGAGAGAACCAGGGAAAGAAAATGGTAGGGGAGGTAGGTAGGGAGGAAGGGAGGGGAGGTGGGGGAAGATGGAGGAAGTATAGGCAGAGGAGGAGGAGGAAGGGAGGGAAAGAGAGAGAGAGGGAGGGAAAGAGAGAGGGAGGGAGGGAAAGAGAGAGGCAGGGGAGGTACAAGAAGAGTGTGAACTGTGGGTATGTGTGGGTGTGAATGGGCTTATGAGACGGGTCTGTTAAGTAGGGGAGGTTGGTAGGAAGGGGGGGAGGTGGGGAGAAGATGGAGGAGGTATAGGAGGAGGAGCAGGAGGAAGGGAGGGAAAGAGAGAGGGAGGGAGGGAAAGAGAGGGGTAGGGGATGTAGGCAGGGATGAAGGGAGGGGAGGTGGGGGAAGATGGAGGAGGTATAGGAGGAGGAGCAGGGGGAGGAATGGAGGAAAGAGAGAGGGAGGGAGGGAATGGGAGAGGTAGGTAGGGAGGAAGGGAGGAGAGGTGGGGGGAAGATGGAGGTATAGCAGGAAGAGGAAGGGAGGAGAGGTGGGGGGAAGATGGAGGTATAGCAGGAGGAGGAAGGGAGGAGAGGTGGGGGGAAGATGGAGGTATAGCAGGAGGAGGAGCAGGTGGAGGAAGAGAGGAAAAGAGAGAGGGAGCCAGGGAAAGAAAATGGTAGGGGAGGTAGGTAGGGAGGAAGGGAGGAGAGGTGGGGGGAAGATGGAGGTATAGCAGGAGGAGGAGCAGGTGGAGGAAGAGAGGAAAAGAGAGAGGGAGCCAGGGAAAGAAAATGGTAGGGGAGGTAGGTAGGGAGGAAGGGAGGGGAGGTGGGGGGAAGATGGAGGAAGTATAGGCAGAGGAGGAGGAGGAAGGGAGGGAAAGAGAGAGGGAGGGAGGGAAAGAGAGAGGTAGGGGAGGTACAAGAAGAGTGTGAACTGTGGGTATGTGTGGGTATGAGTGGGCTTATGAGACGGGTCCGTTAAGGTAGGGTGTGTGTACGCGTTACTATCCTGCCACCCGAGTCAAGCGAGGGGAGAGGAAGGAGGAGAGGGAGGGATAATCTCACTGCCAGGATTATGGACCTATCATATTCACTTCAATTCAATTTAATTCAAGTTTATTCTCTATAAGGGTTACAATGTTAGTTTTACAGGTTTTGGGTATTGTGTGGTTTACATGTTATAAAATACTAATTACAGAGGGGGGCACTAGGACACCTAGCATGGCTAGGCATTTCGGGCAGACTTCGATTAATTTTTAACATTAAATCCTTACAGATTATGGTATTAAGGCTAACTGACTACATCATAATTTGTGAGTTTAGCATTGTGAATGCTTTTGTTTTGGCACAATACAAAGTGTCTATATTAGAGTATCATAGGCAAACTTATGACTAGTTAGGATTTATTATTTTAAGATTAAGATTAGTATTTCTGGGTTTATAGTCAGTGGGTGAGTGAGTGTAATTGTGAACCACCAGGTGGTTATCATGTAGTTAGTTGTTGAGGCGTATTAGGGAGATAAGATGTTTTCTAACTGTAGTTTTGAAAGTGATGAATGTGTCTGTAGTTCTAGAGTTTTCATGTAGGGATTTCCAGATTTTAGGTCCTTTGAAATACATTGAATTTTTGTAAAGGTTTAGTCGAACACTGGGAATGTTTGTGTCTGGTGTTATGCCTGTGGATCCTGTCACAACTATCAAGAAAGTGTTTTAAGTCAAGGTTAATATTGGAATTTAAGGTCCTGTAGATGCAGATTGCACAGTAGTAAGTGTGGATGTTCTGAACAGGGAGTAAGTTTAGATCTATGAAGAGTGGGGGGGGGGGTGTTGCCAGGGATGGGATTTAGTGATTATTCTTA
>NC_091362.1:342834-417834 GCF_038502225.1 Cherax quadricarinatus
ACACACACAAACGCCACTCTCTCTCCCATCCACCATCCTTCCACACGTAATACTCTCCCCCCTCCCCCCCTCTTTCCTATGCAATACAAACGGGCCCGCCTCCCTGATCAACACACCCACTCCTCCTTTTAAACGCTCAGACGGCAACACATAAGCCTGATACCCAGGGACCACTAATTCACGACCAAGCTTAAAATTGTGCTCCTGCACAAAAGCTACGTCAACCTTATACCTATTCAAAAACATCCTGAAGCACTCCCGTTTAACACCATCACACAGACCATTAATATTTATTGTTACACACCTGAGGCCAGCTTAAGGTTTCCTTCCCCGCCTCATGTCAAGATTCTTCCCTTTCAGACTGTTCCCCTGGACTGTGCCTTTGCCTCAGTTTCCCCCCTCCTTCCCAACCATCCCCCCCCTTCTGTTGTGGCCCTCTCGCAGAGTCACTCTGGGTACCAGAACCCCATGTCTTTTTCCCCGGCCTTTGCGCCGGTGTCAGAACATCGTCCGAATCTGACGCTGCTGCCCTTTTCCTTGTAGCTCCCTCAGTTTCCATATCGGAGTCCTGGGAGCCAGCACAATGGACTTCCACCTCTACCACCCTTAATCCGCCTCAATGCCCCTCCATGGCACTCGCACTGTCCACCACAGGTGCCACCTGATCCTCCCCTTCCCCACACACACCTTCTACCCTGATCCCAGGGTCTTGTTCGCTGTAACTCTCCACCTCCGTAGACTGTAACATAGCCTGTATCACCGTCTCCAACTCCTCCTCAATAGCCTTCACTGCTGCGCCCTCCTGTACCAGCTCACTTGACAACTGTACTGTTGATGGGCCAGGTGATTCATGGATCACCACTTCTTCCGATTCCCCAGGAGGAGCCACCACCACTTCACTCCACATGCGACCACGCCCTCCTACTTGCACCCGTTCTTCTTTAGGCATTGGGTGCTCATGCGCAGGTGCTCCGCCCCTTGCCGGCCCAGGAGCCACTGTTGATGGGCCAGGTGATTCATGGATCACCACTTCTTCCGTTTCCACTGGAGGAGCCACTACCTCTTCACTCCACATGCGACCACGCCCTCCTCCTTGCCCCCGTTCTTCCTTAGGCATCGGGTGCTCATGCGCAGGGGCTCCGCCCCTTGCCGGCCCAGGAGCCATACTCCGCTTGCCACAGTCTGCCGCCATATGGTCAAATTCGCCACACAGTCGGCACGTACGCCTCTGCCCAGCATACGCTACCATTACCTGGGTTCTAAACTCTTCGAAATATACATACGAGGGTATAGGATGCCTAAGTGTCATCTTGAGATTAAAAGAACCCTCAGGAAATCCTGTGTAAGCACCTTTTACCCATTTGCCAGGTTGGGCCAGATGTACAGTTCCATAACGTTCGAAAACATTTCGAATATCTACCTCATCAGCCTCAAAAGGCACGTTGCGGAGCTTAACCCACGAATAATGTCGTGATACATCAATCAACTTGACCCTCACTGCCGGTGTTACAGTAATGCTGACATCTTGGTAACGATCAACCAAAGCCTCGTATACTTGAGCAGTTAGCACTTTCACGAAAATTCTATATACACCGTTCAGTGCCACTCCATATAAATCCTCGTCTCTGATGCCATATGTCTCTCGTATAATTTTGGGCAATAACACATCGACTGACGTAGGTGTTAAAGCCCCACTAATAAGTTCAATGCCCACAGTATTCACTCTCCTGCGAACACCTGGCGCCATGTCGTTGACTGATTAGCTCGTCTGGGAAACAGTAGAGGGGTGCAAAGCACGTCCGCACTCTACCTCATCCAGGCAGCGAATGCACAACACCTCCTCATACCACTGCTGTCAGGTTACTGAGGAGCGTCAGGCAAGGGGTCTGCACGGCCCAATAGCGATGCAGACAATGAGATATACATGGAAGTAAAGAAATGTCAGTAAACCAACCGACATGGAACAACAAATTAAAGTACAACTTACGTATACACAATCCAAAAAGAAAAAGGAGCACTTTTTTTTTATATTTTATTTAAAAAACTTTACAGCTTAACATAAAATAAAAAGATATAAAATGAGTACAGTAGGATCGTCAATCCTACACAACATACACTGACAAAATATAACAACACATTGTAACTGACACAAAAGAGGTTACCCATATACACTCACAAATATTTCCATATAAGATACTTAACAATAAGAAAACAGAAAAAAGGGTGATCCGACCCCTAACCTTAGCAAACATAACTAACAGGTGACCACATTAACAGGGCCAAATATAAATGAAATTATATAAACATCCATTGAAACGAAACCTTTTAGG
The DNA here is from genome assembly GCF_038502225.1 of Cherax quadricarinatus. NCBI lineage: Eukaryota > Metazoa > Arthropoda > Malacostraca > Decapoda > Parastacidae > Cherax > Cherax quadricarinatus. Next base: position 345,165 of record NC_091362.1, read on the forward strand.
TTTATATAGTTAACATAATTGTGGATGTCCGGAAACTATATTTCATGCGGTGTGCTTTTGTACTTGTTAAGAAGATGTGAGGGTATGGTTAAGTAGGGTAGTTTTTTTTTTTTTATTTTATTTAAAACATCATAAATGCAAGGCTGTTTAAAAATTAAATAGCATCATCATACATAATCTATAGAGTACAACAAGATACACACCATAAATACCAGAAAAAAAAAATCTTTGTAACTAATACGTATAGATATATACGACAAACACACCATAAAATGCATACGTACGTTTCACTAAACACACACAGTACCAAAATATATAACTGTTTGCGTAACAAATATAACACTGGTGGAAACCCCACTTAACCCATTATAACCTACATGCACATCATACAAACATGTTATATTAATGATTAAACAATAGTTTATGTAATTTGCATACAAAATATACAATTGATTATAGAAATTCCAACTTAGACACAAATTCAATGATTTACTCCAACACAAATTCATTAACATAATAAATATTATATAAATTGACGATCATATTAATCGTCAGCAATTTCCATCCATTCTATATGTGTTCAGTCTTGATACCTATGAACTACGTTTGAATCACAAAAATCATAATGTTGCTAAATATTTATAGGATACAATTGGTGACTCACAGACTAGATTGAACAGTAACAGGGAAGGGATAAAACATATATATATATATATATATATATATATATATATATATATATATATATATATATATATATATATATATATATATATATATATATATATATATATATATTGTTTATAAACCCAAATAATTGGACCTCCATAACACAATCAAAAACAAAACTAAGAAAACTAGTGACTCATCAATACAACGAGTCTTTACACAAAGGAAAGCATCAAAAACATAACAAATATGTAAAGGCACCCCAGTCATTTTGTACACAAAAGGTACAAGTAAGTAACCCTAACCCCTGAATCTCAGGATTCGCCGCTTGACCTGAGCAGAGTGCGGACGTGTTACTACTGCCCTCTGCTGGCCATTAGAGGAGACTTATATTTTCACAACATGGCGCAGTCTGTGAGAAGGCGTATGCACACGGTGTGCACTGAATTGTTGCGTGGTGCGATAACGCCTCAGTCTGCACAAGTGCTTTTACCGCAAATTATCCGTGACACCTATGGTGTTGCGGATCAAGAACTGTATGGTGTGGCACTAAATGGTGCCTATCGTATTTTCGTCAAGCTGAGATCAGCTGGAGTGTATGAACGGCTGGTTGACAAGTACCAGGACAGGAGTGTGGATGTTAATTCAGCGATACGTGTTCGACTAATCGACGTGTCTAAGCATTACACATGGGTGAAAGTCCGAAATGTGCCATTTGAGGCGGACGAGACTGATCTGCGGTATGTATTTGAACAGTATGGACCTGTACACCTGGCTATGGCTGGTAAATGGACGGATGGGGCGTATGCCGGCTTGCCGGATGGTACGCTCACGATCAAGATGGCGTTGAGGCATGCCATCCCGTCTTACGTCATCCTGGACGCATTTAGGACACAGGTAATGGTGTACTACGCTGGGCAGCAGAAGACGTGTAGGTTATGTGGTGCATATGACCATATGGCGGCCCAGTGTGGGAGATGACAGCGGAGAAAGGACCTAGGTAGTGAGATGGTGAAAGAGACAGAACCAGAGGTGGGTCATGCTGATGAGTCACCTGTACATAGAAGTGGCACTTTCTGGAGTGAGGAAGTGGAGCGTGAGCTGCCACTGGTGGGTACCAGCCCATCACTGTCACAGTTAGTGGGAAGTGAGGCATCTGCCTTGGAGAACGGGAAGACTGTGCAGATTGGTGACGTGCGGGTAGAGGGAGGTCTACTGGTGAACGTGCAGGAAAAATCCTTTGAGAAGCAGGTTTCTGAGGATAACTTGAGTATGGTGAGGAGTACTATTCAGATTGAAGATGTGCAACTTGGAAGATTGGCGAACATGGCAGATGACTCGCCAGGAGTGGTGGAAGTGATTGAGGTGAATGCTGAGATTCACAGGGAGGCATCCAGTGAGTTAGGAATGGATGCAGAGTATGTCAACCGTAAGAGGGCGGCGACATATTCCGACTCGGATGACGTTTTGACCCCGGCACAGAGACCGGGGAAAAAGCCGTGGGTTGATGTGGTGCGTGGGAGCACTAAAGGTACGCCTGGTCCGGTGTTGGATCAGGGGAAGCCACCAGCGGGGCAGTGGAGAGAAAAGTGGACGAAGCAGACACACTGAAAGCGTGTCAGTGAAAGGTGAAAAGGGGCAGAGGGTGAAATCACATAAGTAGGTTTCAGGTGCATGACAGTGAATATTAATGGATTGTGTGCGAGTGAGAAGCGTCTGTGGGTAAAGGGATTTTTAAGACGTTATGCTATAGACTTTGTTTTTGTGCAGGAACATAATTTCAAGCTGGGAAGGGAATTGGAGGTGGATGGGTACAGAGTGTTTGTGATGTATTCGGAGCGAATGAAGGGAGGGGTGGGAATCCTGATCAGAGAGACGAGCCCGTTTGTTGTTCTTAGGAGTGAAGGGGGGGGGGTCGTGTGTTAAGAATAGATGGGTGGTGGAGAGGTGAGCGGATGGCAATCGTTTGTGTGTATGTGCCGGCTGAGAATGATGTAAGGGTAAAGAATGAATTTGTGAATAACGTATTGGTATATTATTTGCGGTCATTACCGTCAGTGACAATAGTTTTTTTTTTTTTTTTTTTTTTTTTTTACAGTATAAGACATTTATATTAATTTCAAAAAATTCACCCATGGTGTCCCTTCCTTCTACCCTTAAAAACAAGTGGATTTAAATAACAACAATTTCAAAAAATAAACTTTGTGAATTATATAAAAGTGGTGTAGAAGTCACTGGACAATGACAAACTGTAGACATGATTATGTCAATGGATGTAATACTCTAGTTATAACTTTCATTGTCCTCTTCGCTTTCGGGCTGAGTGGACACACTGCGCAAACAGCTCCTGCTTTCTGTGGTGCGCAACTTCCTGTTTTCATCAAGATGGCTGCCAGCTACCGCAGGAGGAGCAACACCGTGTGTGTTGACCTTGTTAAAGGGGCAATTTACCCTACGAATGCCTCTGTTTTATTACCAACGATTATACGGGATACGTTTGGCATTGAAGTTGAAGACTTACACGGAATAGCACTTAATGGATCATCACGAATCTTCATAAAGTTCTGCACAGTGGAGGCATATGAAAGGACGGTGACACAGTACCGGGAGAAGAACATAACCGTATCATCTGGTCTGGAGGTACGCCTGTGGGATGCCTCAAAATACTACACCTGGGTGAGGATCCGCAACGTTCCTTTCGAGGCAGACGATGTAGATATCAGAGAGACATTTCAAAGATATGGTGAGGTGCATGATATAACTTTAGTTCGATGGACGGAGGGAATCTATGAAGCATTGCCGGCCGGATCTTACACCGTCAGGATGTCTTTAAGAAGACCTATTCCATCGTATGTTGTCCTGGAGGATTTTAAGACACAGCTGTACGTGACCTACGCGGGACAACGAAAGACGTGTCGCCTGTGCGGCGCTTTTGACCACATGGCGGCCGGATGTGGTAAAGCAGCAGCGCCGCGGCCTTGGGAACGGCAAGTAGCCATAGAGTCTCAGGCGGAACCTCTGCCGAAGAATTTGAGTGCAGCAGGCAAAGATAATTGGGCGGACGAAGTGGAGGGCGTGTTAGAGAATTGTGTGACACTACCAGTGGCTTCGGATACTCCCCCGCACACGGGCCCGGGAGTTGAGCAGCAGCCTGTGGGGGTGGGAGAGACCGGTGATCCACAGGAGTTATCTACGCCCCTACAGGAGATGATTAAGTCTTTCCTGGACGTGCCTGCGGAGGAGAACCCAGCTACAGACAGGAGAATTCTGACGGTTGAGAAGGACTTGACTGAGCAGATTCCAGAGCCTCTGGGGTCAGAGCCTGGCATGTTGCAGTTGCTACAGGTGGAAGCTGAGGTGCACAAGGGCAATGGAAATACTGATATGGAAATTGAGGGCACATCTAGAAAGAGGGCTGGAGGCTCGTCGGATGAGGAGGTTATAACACCAGCTCAGCGTACAGGGAAGAAGACGTGGGCAGGAGTGATTAAGAAAGGGCAGGGTAGTGCACAGGGGGGGAGGGGGTACAGGCGGGAAAGAGTGCACGAGAAAAGACAGAAGCAGCAAAAAGTGGAACAGACAGGACACAGCGACATAGAGGAAAGCCACCCTTTCTGAATCTTTAAGTGTCTAACGATAAACGTGAATGGCCTTAGAGCTGACGGTAAACGAGTATGGTTGGAGGATGTTTTGCGGCGTTTTAACATTGATGTGTGTTTTATTCAAGAACACAATTTCAAGTATGGCAGAGAGTTGAGGCTGAACGGTTTTAGGATGTATGTTGGTAGTTCAGGGAAATTAAAGGGTGGGGTGGCAGTGGCAGTGAGGGAATCCAGCCCATTCCACGTGCTCAAGTGGGAAGAGGGAGGGGAGGGGAGGGTGGTGAGGGTGGAAGGGATATGGGGTGAGATTAGAGTATGTTTTCTGGGGATATATATGCCGGCAGATAGTAACATATGGGTAAAGGTGAATTTTGTAAGGGAGGTTTTGCTTTTCTACATGCGGGGTTTACCAATGGTTTCTATAATAGGTGGGGATTGGAATTGTGTAATCAGGAATAAGGATGTGGAGCCGAGAGGGGCAGGGTGTGTGCTTGGAGTATTGAGGGATTTGTTGAGGGATGCAGGGGTTTATGACATAGTCAGGGGCGATGGGTGGAAAGTAGAGCACACTTTTATGCGGAGAGGTTATGCTGCCAGGTTGGATCGTATATATATAACTCGAGATATAACAGTAGAACGTGTATTGACGATAGATTTAGGTTTTTCGGACCATCGTGCCGTTTTGGCAGAGATGGCATGGGAAGGGATGGTTCGTAGGTATGTGGGTTATTGGAAAATGAATGTGAGGCTACTTCAGGGAGAGGGGGAGGGGTTGTTTTTTAGGGAATGGTGGAAGCAACTATGGGAGGCTCGCAACGAAGAGGAGGATGTCTTGGAATGGTGGGAGAAGCACGCTAAATTGCAGATTAGGGAGTATTACCAGCATAGAGGAAGGGATGAGGCGAGGTGGAGGTATAGTTTACAGAAATATTTAGAGGGGCAGCTAAATGATTGTTATGAAGGGGGAGGGGGGGCTAGACATGGAGAAATAGAGGTTTTAAGGGGAAGATTGAGGGATATACAAAATTCTCGTTTTGATGCGATACATGTGAGGGAAGGTTTAGAGGAGGTTCTATGGGGTGACAACCGTCAGGATGTGTTTTGAGGAGATTTAGGAATAGGCAACAGATGACCACGATTATGGGATTAGAGGTGTGTAAAGGGGTGGGGGGATATAGGGTGGGGCAGGTTCTTAGTACCACCGATGGAATGAGCAATTATGCTGATTATTGGTTTAGGGAGAATTTTAAGCAGAGGGAGGGAGGAGAGAGGGAGGGAGAGATTCTGGGAGAAGGAATTCGAGGTATTTTAGGGGAGGAGGAGAGTGCGGTAATAGAGGGTAGGATCAGTGAGGAGGAGGAGGTGGAGGAGGCGATAATGGGCTTGAGTAGGGGAAAAGCGCTGGGCATTGATGGAATTCCTAATGATTTCTATATTACACATTGGGATTGTATGAAGGAATGTCTGGTCCGGTTGTTTAACTGTATGAAGGAAAGGGGAGTGTTGGGGGAATCGCAGGGCACGGGGGTAGTAGTTTTGGTCTATAAGGGAGGGGGGGGAAAGACCTTGGGTGCTTTTAGGGCGATCTCCCTCATGTGTGCAGATTATAAAGTTTTTGCGAAGGTTTTAGGTAACCGTATGAAAAAGGTGCTTGACTGAGTCCTACATAGAGGACAGTGTGGGATTCCAGGTCGAAGTATGCGTGAGGGGCATGGAAGAATTAAGGATTTTGTGGAGGGTAGACAACGGGGGGGGGGGATCTTGGGGATTGATTGGAAGCAGGCTTATGACAGTGTAGATAGACATATGTTGTGGTGTATTTTAAAAAAAAAACAGGGTTTTGGTGATGAGATTGTGCTCTGGGCGACTATTTTGTATACGCCTGCAATGATCAGGGTTCAGGTTAATGGGAAGTTAGGGTTGCCAGTGCAGATGGGGATGGGTTTGCGACAGGGTTGCCCCTTGTCTCAGATCCTTTTTACATGCATGCAGGACCCTTTTTATAGGCTTATAGAGGAAGGAGTGTGGGAACAGGGAGAGGTGAGTCCTGGGAGATGTGGTATTGTGGGGTATGTGGATGACACCACAGTTTTGGTAGGAGGGGAAACAGGATTGGGGAATGTGGGACGTATAATAGAGATTTTTGGTGGGGCGACAGGGATGAGGGTTAATGGAGCAAAGTCAAAGTTATTAGAAGTAGGCACGTGGGTGGGGGGGGGGGTTTGGGGGAACAGTATGGGTGGAACGTAGTGGATAGAATTAAGATTTGTGGGGTTGTGTATATGGCGGACGCTGGGGAGGCACAGAGAATAAATTCCAAGGAAGTAGTGAGTAGAGCGATGGGTAGGATGCGCGGGTGGAGGGCTGGGGATGTAACATTGCAGCAGAGGGTGGTGGTAGTAAATACACTTGTGTACAGTAAAGTGTGGGGCGTGGCAGAAATATATCCCCTGAGGTCGTGTGATATTCAGGAACTGGAGAGGGTGGTTTTGAGGTATGTGTGGGGTTATGGGAAGCCATGGCTACGGAAGGAGGTGGTGATGATGGGCGTGCGGCAGGGTGGGCTGGGTCTTATACCTTTGGACACACGAGTGAAGGCAGTGTATGTGAAGCAGCGATACTTGAGGGTGGGAGGGGAGAGGGGTAGAAAGGTGGGAGAGGTCATGAAGGATGTGCAAAAATGGTGGAAGGGAAAGTCACTACTGGAGTGTGAAGATATGGTGCGAAATTTGTTGGCAGTAAGGGAAGCAAAAAAAGTAAGGGTAAGTAGGCTTGGGAGGACAGATTGGCAGGGTACAGTGATACAGGGAGTAGCTACATACCCAATGTATGATTGGAGGGGCATTTGGGAAGACTTTCGGAAGATCAGATTAAAGCCAAGGGTTCGTGAAGTGGTTTATAGATTCTTTATGGGAATTCTAGCTACAAGGTCAGTGCTATATAGAATGGGTTATGTAGGTGCTGGCACTTGTTTGCTTTGTGAGGAAGAGGAGACGGCTTTTCATGCCATATATTTTTGTGAAACCTTGGGTTTTGTAAGGGCATGGTTAGCGAGAGTTCTGGGTATAGTGGCGGGAGGGGGAAGAAACATTTCGACTTTGAGGGCTTTGCATTTTGATGTGGGAGGGGTTTCCAAGGACATTCGGAGGGCAGTGATGTATGTAGTGGCAGATTTTTTGTATGTGTCTTGGTGCATGCGGGAGGTGGGGGGTGAATATAGGGTGCGGGCGCTTGCGGCGAGTGTGTATCGTACAGTATGCAAAAATAGGCTACTATATGGGAGGTTGTGGGTAAATAGTTTTCCCTTGGGTTATCGTAATCTGTCGGTAGGTGTAATGTTAGGGTTGGGTGTAGTTTAGAGCTGGATTGGGCTGGTTCTCCCTAAACTGGCATTCTTGTTCTTTTTTTGAGATTAGTGGAGGATGGAAGGTGGAATAAAAGTGTGTGGTAGTGGAGCATATGGGTGTAAAGTCGTTAGGAATGAGGGGGGGCGTAGGGGGGGTGAACTGGTGACATTTTTTTTTTTTTTTTATATTTTATTTAGAACAATACAATACAAGAGATAGATAAAGACAATAACAGGTCTTACACAGAATAAATCATTAACAACCACACAAACATGAACTTGAGATAACACAAATATCCCTCCTCACCCATACATGAAAACCCCTACACCTATGATAACCAATAAACGACTAATTCCAAATGCAATTGTTATATGATTAACAAAACACACCATAATATGCATATATTGTCCCTTTGTAAATTATAAAGTAGGACACCTTATACGTTAAATACAATTAACGTAATGTATTGAGAATAAGGTAAAAACAATATGTTCATCAAACACAGAATATATTAATAAACAAGGATCCAACACACTGACACCTCTACAAGCATCTAAAACATGCATATGATTAACATACATAGAACAATGTCCCACTGCAAAATCAAACACATATATTGAGTATACTCGTCACAAACCATGAATACACATCATACGCCCAAGTTCATACACATTCAACCGCTACATACCAGGAGGCGACCCCGTTTCCACCCCTGACAGCCCATCAACATAACACATTGTACCATCCCTACCCTGCCCCACCCACCTAATTTACAATTTTAATAAAACCTCTAATGTAAGGTCTCTATATCCCTCAGAGAATGCCCGCTCCCACCTCCTCCCATAAAGTTCTCTATTACGGCACAACGTTTTATAAACCGTAACAGCCAATACCCTCCTCTTCACCTCACTTACCCCTTTCCCCCTCATTCCCCACATAATGTAAACATAATCTACCATAATGTACCCCACAGCCCTAATAATACTTTCATCCATACCCCCCACATCAAGACTCAATGCCCGCAGAACAGAGAAGTATTGACCACTTATCCTATGCAACACCCTGCTCAACCAACCCCTGACGCTCCCCAACCCCTCACAAAAATACACTACATGGAATGCAGAATCCTCCCCGCCACATATTCCACATACCCCCCCCCCTCAACCACCCGTCTAGCTCGTAAGACCACTCCCGATGGTAAAATCCCATGCAAAAACCGATACATCACCTCACGTCCACGGGGTTGTAACCTTAACCTACCAAACCTTCTCCATATACATCCCCAGTCATACATGGGGAAAATCCCCTCCACCGGAGCCACAACCCTTTCCGCTGACATCCTACACAGCCTACTTATTTTTACCTTACCCAGATCCCTAACCATCACCACTGCCCTCAAAATAGTTTCACACTCCCTCAACTCCGTCCCAGAAAACATGCGTTTCAATTTATTGTGTACCTTAACCAACCCCCCCCCACTCACACCCTCCCTCATCACCTCCCTTTTAATGAAGATACATTTGACCCTCCTCGTTAAGTTCATTAAACCCAACCCTCCCTGACGCACAGGTAACATTACTACATCCCTTTTAAGCCAATCACAACCTGAACCCCACAAAAATTTAAAAACCCCTCTAAGTATAGTTGCAATTGCCGGCCCCATTAAAGGGAACACGGCAGCCACATGCCAAACCTTGCTATACAATAAAACGTTAATTACAATGGCACGCTGCACAAGGGTCAAATGATAAGGCCGCAATGCTCCCAATCGACCCAGAATCCTTTCTACCAACCTGACCGAATTATTAACACGTGCAACCTCAAGATCATCTGCATAGATTAGACCACAAATTTTTAATGACATCACCCGCTTCTTTACGACTGCACTACCCCACTCGACCCTCTCCCCCCAAGTTCCTAACCCCATAACCATGGACTTCTCCGAATTTACCCTCATACCAGTTGCACATGCAAACGTGTCGACCACTCCATCTAAGGCGTTTATGGACATCCCCTCTCTAACCAATACAGTGGTATCATCTACATACCCTATGAGAACAGGCCAAACGCCCCCAGTACCCCCCCAACCCCTCCACTAACGCCCATATGGCGCTCCACCATTCTATAAAAGGGGTCCTGTATGCATGCAAATAAAAGCTGTGACATAGGACACCCCTGTCTAAGACATCTGCCCATTACAATCCTCCCCCCTAATCTTCCATTAATCTGTACTCTCACCATTGCCCCTCTATATAACGCCTCTACCCATCCCACTATTTCTTCCCCATAGCCCTGTTTCCTAAGGATAGCTCTCAACGCCTCTCGCTCCACCCTATCATAAGCACCTTGCCAGTCTAGTGCAACCAACCCCCCCCCTTCCCCCCCCTTTTCCTTCCACGAAATCCCTTAAAAGACCATGTCCCACCCCCATAGACCTACCTGGCAACCCAAACTGGGTTTCCGATACAACCCTCCCTACAACACACTTGATCCTATTTCCTAAAATTTTCGCAAATAACTTATAATCCGCGCATAACAACGATATTGTTCTATAGTCCCTGAGCGAACGCTGTTCCTTACCCTTCGGTACCAAAACAACTACAGCTGTTGCCTGTCTTTCACCCAACCTTCCCCTTACCTTCATCAAGTTTAGTAACCTCACCAAAAAACCTTTTATTAACTCCCAATGCTGTTGATAAAACTCCGCCGGCAGTCCATCGATTCCTGGTGCTTTGCCCTTTCGCATGGCACTCAAAGCTCTCCATATTTCCCCCTCAGTTATGTCCCCCCCAAAGCTTCCCTATCACTGTGTCCTAACCTACATGGCACACTTCCACACACCCTCTCTAAATCCCCTAATCCTACCCCTTCCTCCCGCCAATACTTTTCGTACCACTTATCCGCAAACAACCCCATCCTATCCGTAGTGTGGATAACCTGACCAGCCCTATACCCTCCCACCGACTCAAGAACCTCCAAACATGGAATAGCTGTTGCCTGCTGACGTTGTTTTTGTCTGCGCAACACACACGAGGACGGCCTATCTCCCCATAACACCTCCTCCACCCCCGCCATTACTCTCACCGCTTGGAACCGCTCGTCCTGAATTTCCCACAACCGCTCTTTAAGTATCATAATGTTATCCATCGGATAGACACCCTCTACTGGCCCTTTTACATAACAACCCCGTAACCTGTCCTCCAAATAATTAAGCAACCCAAATTTTAAAGAATTAATCCTTTTCCCCTCCCTCACATAATAATGCCGAATCCGGTCCTTAGCCACACCATCCCACCACGTCACCACGTCCTCCACACCTTGTACCTCCTCAGTTAATCTCTCCCACAGCTCCGTAAACCCCCCAACCCCTCCTCATCTTCCAACAGACTCGTATTTAATTTCCAATATCCCCTAGAGATACTAGCTAGAGAATCCCACTCTACTTCTGCGACAACCGCCCTATGATCTGAAAAAGCTAGTTCAATAGTACGGACAGACTTTGACAATACCTTATGAGATATATACAACCTGTCTAACCTAGCTGCGTAACCTCGCCTCACGAAAGTATGCTCCACCTCCCACGCTCCCCCACCTACCACATCCCTCAACTGAACGTCCACCAAAAGATTGCGTAATGCTGTCAACATATTCCCCGCCCCTCGTGGTTCCACATCCGCTCTCCTGATCACACAATTCCAGTCCCCACCTATGATGGCCACTTCAGGTAAACCACGGAAAGCAAAAACTAGATCATCACACACAAAATCCCTCTTTACTTTCATATCATTTTCAGCTGGTGCATACACACTTACAAAGGTTACCCTCTGCCCCATCCACCACCCATCCACACACAACACCCTCACCCCCCCACCCCCTTCACGTCTTTGCAACACAAATGGGCTCGCCTCCTTTATCAATAAACCCACACCACCTTTCAAACGTGCCGATGGCAGAGTCAACACCTTATACCCTTCCACCTCGAGCACTCTACCCTCCCTGAAATTATGCTCCTGCAGAAAGACTACGTCCACTCTGTATCGACGTAAGAGCATACGAAAGCATTCCCTCTTCACACCAGTACACAGTCCATTCACATTCACAGTCATGCACTTAAGGCCTTTCTAAAGCTTCCAACCCTTTCTCCTCTCAACCTTCCCAGGGCCTCTTGCCCCAGGGTCAACATGTGGTTTGTCACCATCCACCCCCCCCCCTTTTCGATGCCTCTTATCCTGGCTGTCACGAGAATATACATCCTTCCTCCCAGACCTCTGCGCGGGCGTCAGGACATCATCTGAGTCTGACGCAGCCGCCCTCTTCCTCGTGACACCCTCTACCGCCATACTGTCTTCCGAAGATTCCTCACAGTGAACATCAACCTCTACTGTGATCTGTCGCAAAGAGCACGGTGACTCCTCTCTGTGCCTGCAGTTGTCCTCCTTCCTTTTCGTGCCTGTCCCACCACACTCTCCTTTCAACTCAGGCACCATTTCACGGACCAAGCCATTATCCTCGCCTGAAGAAGGTAAAGTTTTCAATACCTCGTCGAGCTCCTCCTCCAGCACTCGCACCTCCTGCTGAATTAGCACTTCCTCCCCCGTCACCGGCAAAGTGGCCATTTTTGGCTCCACACAACTCGTTCCTCGCCCATCATGCACCACAAGAGACTCTTCTACAATTTCACTCCACAGACGGCCATCTCCTCATTTTCCTGTGGAATTCTCCTCAACGACATCCACACCTGTAACTGGTGCTCCACCTGTTTGCGCCGGCGCCCTCCACTGCCTCCCACACGTCGCCTCCATATGATCATACTCCCCACACAACCTGCATGTCCGTCGCTGCCCAGCATACGCCACTAGAATTTGGGTCCTAAACTCCGGCATCACGACGTATGACGGGATCGGGTGCCTCAGTGTCATTTTGAGGGAGAATGTACCCTCCGGACGTCCCATGTACGCACCTGCCGCCCACTTGCCTTGGGTTGCCAGATGCACGGTACCATAAGCTGCAAACACCTTCCGTAAGTCCTCCTCGTCAGCCTCGAAGGGGACATTTCGCAACTTCACCCACGTATAGTGGCGAGAGACGTCTATGAGTCACACTTTGACAGCTGGAGTTACATCAATACTCACATGCTCAAATTTCGTCACTAACGACTCGTACACAGCCGTCGAATTTAACTTGACGAATAGACGATAGGCCCCATTCAGGGCCACACCATAAACCTCATCATCCTGCACTCCGTACGTTTCCCTGATGATTGTCGGAAGTAACACCTGCGCCGTAGAGGGGGAAATCGCCCCACGAAGCAGCTCAACGCCGACAGTGTTCACCCTACGTCGGATACTCAGCGCCATATTGTTGCTATGAGAGCTCTCCTGACAAACAGCAGAGGGGTGCCGAGCACAACCGCACTCCACCGCAGTCAGGCAGCTAATGAACTGGTGACATTTGGTTAAGAGACAGGGGTGTTATGACTTTCGATGTCAGGTACGAACTTGAGCATGGAAGGGAACGTGAGTTTGTGTTTTTTTAATACAGATAGCATGGGGTCTGGGGATGGCAGGGGGTGGCTTTCTGAAGTGTCTTTTGCCAGGTTGGTTTTGTTAATGATTGAGGTAGTACTGCCCGGTACATGTTTTATTAGGAGCCATAAGTTATATTGTGTAACTTAGTGCATGACAGAGTAAGTCTGATATTGCTCTGGAACATTGTTAATAAATATATATATCTTGTTGAACATAATACATAAAAAATGGGAATATGTATTAGTGAGTGACTTACAATTTCTAGTGTACTGTTACCATATTAGTTGGTATTCTTCACTTTGTCAAATAATTACTATCTATATATTGTTATAAGTTATTTATGTTAGTTCTTATTTTATACGTTTTAAGTGAACAAATGTAAGGTGTTGTGACTCTAGTGCAAGTGGCATTTATCTTGCACTGGGGAAAAGGGGAAGTGTAATGTAAATATGATTGGATCATAACGAAATGCCATTGGATATATGTACACTGTATTTAGAAGACGGGAAGGATTGTGAGGATTGTCAATATATGTATTAATTCTTATGTAAATTTCATGGAACTCAGGGTGATAATAATGTACACCTATTAGTCGGATGATAAGTATTGATATTATTATGCTTATTGTAATATAATTTGATTGATGAAATGTATAATCTGGTTTTTAGCTTTGGAGTAAAGAGATAAAAAGCATAGGGGATGGGGGATATTTTGTAAGCACAAAGATGAATCAGCAGTATCTATTTAGAAAATGTAACATTTTTATTTTTCTGTGGCGGAGACGATAAGGGGTGCTCATATTCCTTTGTTATTGTACCTTAATGTATTTTTAAATTCAATGACTGATGGAGGTTATGAGTGGTGACGGCAGACAGTTACTAGGCATGTGGGGGGAGGGGGTGAAGAGTCAGCGGTAGTGTATTAAATCCACCACCGTGCACGATATTGATTGTTATCATGGGGTATATGAGGGTTAGGGTGTGGATTGGTTTCTTTGGTGGATGTGTGCCATCATGTTCAGACTTTTCTTGTATTATAGTCAGCCTTTTAGATGGCTGGATTGTGTTTATACATGTCAATGATATCCTTAATGCTCTAATAAATGTATAAGAGATGTCAATGAGTATACTAAGGCGAAAGTGGTATTTTTTCAAGGGGGGGGGGGGAGTGTAAGCATTACTAAGTAGGACTATCGTTTTTATTATAAGATCATTTTTTCACGTGAAGCACAGTACATAAAAGTAGTGTTTGATTGGAGTGCAGCAGCCAATTCTGATGTCATTATATAAGTGCTTCTTTGGTATTTGTGTAGTCACTGCAGATTATCGTTTTACTGCCTGTATCTTGTTACATATTGATTATGTACCCATATATTTTTTGTACCTGAGTTTTAAATAAAATAAAAAAAAAGTTATAACTTTCATATGTACATCTTCAAATACAGAAGAATATTGGTACCCATTAATCTGCATATAATCTCTGCGAAATATACTAATTACAACAGTGTTAGTTAAATTAACTAAAATCGTCTTCCAGATGCTAAAAATAGCATCTACAATTCTTTATTCGGCACGTATAAATTTTTATAAAGTGCAGGCCGCATACATGCTTAAAAAAAATTACAAAGTATAAATCATAAATAAAAATTTCAAAGATTAATCTCCACTAGTTGGAGAGCTTAGCCATTCATAAATACTTAGGATTTAGAAACAACCTTTGTATGCAAGATGCAATAGATGCCAAAAAAGATCATTTACATTCGTTACACCACACCTTCAGCCAAATCGTTCACTACCAGAGTTCAGGGGCTGAGTTTGAGTAGACACCAAGCAAACTTAGAAAGCTAGTGGACTGACACACCTTGAGGAAACACCTCAAAAAGAGAAAAAATCCAATAGCCAATGAAAATTAACATGGTTTTATGCACAAACACTTAAAACATAAATGTCGTTAAAATAAATACCAAACGGCTCTGGCAGTCGCATTCAACTGAAGACAGTGTACACAAATTGCCTTTCAGTGAAAATTTCCTAGGTATGCTACAAATACACAAGTGACCATGGCAACAGAGAACACTGATGACAACCTTCACCAATAGGCAATATTGGCAAGTATTTTATGTGAGGCAAGTTTCGCACATCTAGGAGCATTAATGGTGAAAATTAAGTGCATTGTTCATATCGCCTAAATAATTTCTGTATACCAAAGTATATAAGTGTGTCCACTATCACCAATGTTTTGTATTACAGTAGTTTCCTCATGTAACGTTATCTTAAAACTTCAGTCACCACTTTTTTTTTTTTTATTATATTTAAGTCTGCATTAAAAAATGTGCAGACTGCAGCGCTCTTTACCGTTCCATACCAAACTCGTGGGCATCATCGTCAGTAACATCACCATACTGCCATATACTCAAGTGTTTCCGTTTTGCTTCTTCCTGGGCACTGCGGTATTCACTCACCAGAGACTGCAATCTCTTGTCTTTGCGTTCATCAAGCAACAGCAAACCTTGGGAGAGCAGTGTGCGAGCTACGTCAGCTTTAGTGTCTGCTCGCTGGATGGTCACATAATCGAAACCACCATTACGGTATTCTCTGTTGACCAGAACCTCTCGCTCCATTACTTCACCCATTAGTAATTGCAATGCATCTTCAACATAGTCATCATCTTTGCTGAACTTCACTAGGGCTAAGTGTAGTTCATGTGCATAGGGAGGTGCAGATGAAAAACTGCCAGGAAGTGATGCACATTTTAGAGACTGAGTAACTTCTCTATTGCCATAGTCAATATAATGTACAGATACGTTACTTCCAGCAACCTTTTCAACCTTAGCACGATACCGGAGACCATCTGTGAACTGAGCAGCACACAGATCACCTCGCTTGGGACTATAGGCTCCTCCAAGTGGTGGCTTACTTTCAAATTCTGTTCGAAGGTTATCCATCATTTGTTCTAGGGCGGGTCCCTCAGAGCAATACTAACCATACAAGACACCTTCCCGGGTCACTGCAGCAATCATCATGGGCTTGTAGTCTACTTTGCGCTCGCTTACAGTTTCCTCAGCCTTGTCCTCTTTTTCTTCTTCAACATAGTTTGCCCAAATATTAAGTTTCTTCGCTTTCGCAGAGTCTTGTGCCGCAGTGAGCAAATGATAAAACTTAGACGATTCAGCTGTGAAGTGAACTGAGCTGAGGCCGCCTTCAACAAGAAGAACAGAAAGGTTCTTGTTTTCTACATGAAGCCAGCCAATGAAGTTTCCACCTTTGTCCATGGAGTCAACCTCAATCTCAACCTCTCGCTTCAACACAAGATTCTTGGTCAATGCGAGAGCCTCTTCACCATAAGATTCACCAGGAAGAGTGCCACCAACACCTCCAGGAGCTGGTCGTGTAGCTCTGGGACAGTTGATGCCTGCCAGTAGGAATGTGATGAGACAAGTCTCCCTCGGTATAAACAGACGGACACGTGAACCTGACGCCACAAACTCTACCACTGCTTCAGTACGACCAGCACGTTGGAGGAAGGGTAGGAAGCCCTTGGCTTTTCCAACATCACTAGAGATGTCGGCAACTCTGTGAATGGGTGTTTCCTTTTTGTTGTGCAGACCCTTTGCCGACTTAATAGCTTTGGCTTCTGCAGACAGCAAATCATCATAACTGGCACGCTGATCATCGTCTTGTCTGTATCTGAAAACTGTAGCATAGCCTTTGCTCACCATGGCTTCACCCACATTTACATCTCCAATTTTGACAGTGCAGCAGGTTTTTTCAGGGAAGTTATTCTGAGCCGGCTGGATATAATCAACCGTGCAATGAACCTTCTGTCCAATGAGCTTTTTACGCAAGAACTCTCGTGCCTCAAACAACCAAGGAATGTCGTAGAGGGGACGGAAATTCTTGCCTGG
This sequence comes from Cherax quadricarinatus, assembly GCF_038502225.1. NCBI lineage: Eukaryota > Metazoa > Arthropoda > Malacostraca > Decapoda > Parastacidae > Cherax > Cherax quadricarinatus. Next base: position 362,215 of record NC_091362.1, read on the forward strand.
TGGTCTAGGAGTATCTGAATCCGGAAGTCTTGGAGGCCTTACACTGGACAAGAATATTTTTTTAGTTGTGCCATCTTGCCGTTTTACTACTAAAGCATCACCATTAACAACTTCTACCACTTTGCCAGTGAATTCCTTGTCCTTGTCAGCAATTGTTAGACTCGAGGGCTTGTAATCTGCCCACAGCCGAAGCTGCTTTTCTTTGGCTTGTTTTTCTGCAGCCCTCAATTTTTCTGGTCCTCCTGTTACTGTTGCCATGGACCAATCAACACATCTGGCAAAGCCGTCGCGTAACAATGCTTCAGCAATGTTTCCATTCGGATGGATGATGGAGCCAACAAAGTCATTGTTGTTGAAAGTTTCCAGAATGATCTCTACATCTCTTTGTAGCAGTCTAGATTCTGTGAAGTAGCGGGCTTCATCAGCAAATGGTTCACTACTGGACTTGTCAAGCTTGCCCTCAGAATCTAGTTTATTCATTGGGCACCTAATCCCAGAAATCATGAGAGTAATATAATGAAAATCTGGGAGGAGGAAACAACGAACTGTAGAACCATCACGGACATGCTCAATTACAGCTTCAATGGGTTTTCCCTTAGCCTTGTCCACGAAGGAGCGCATATTTTCACACGTTCATTTGACACTGCGAACATGCTTCGCATCATCACTTGCCCACTTTCCCTTGCCCTGGCTTCTGGCAGTCTCTTCAAGATCAATCAGATTACTCTCTCTGATATTTTCTCGTCTTACTGCCACAAGACCTTCCGCAACCATTACTTCAGTCAAGTTTTCTCCAGTGGCAATGTCTTTGCCAAGGTAAATAGAACCATATTCTCTTCCAGTAGAAGTCTTTGTTTCAACTGTAAAAAGAACTTTCTTGCCAATCACCTTCTTGCGCAAAAATTCTCTGCTCTCCCAGCCATAAGGATCGTCAGTAGACTCGGGAGCATTTGATGTCGCTCGTCGAGCTGTACGTGGAGCAACAACATTGGAAAAGTTGATTTGTCTCTCCGGGGGAGGCCCCCTTTTGGGCTACCCACGAACAATGACAGCATCGCCAGATAAAACCTGCTTAATAATCCCCCGGCAGACCTGTGGTGGCTGAGGAGCGGCCATGTTGTTAACTAGTGCTGCCTTGACGGTACCACCAGTCACGTGACCACGCCGCTACCACTACCAGTTCAACTACCACACTGATGACAATAGTTGGTGGCGACTGGAACTGTGTGGTGCGCAGGAAGGATGTGGAACCGAGAGGGGCAGGGTGTTTTTTGGCAGGTTTAGGGGATCTATTGAGAAAGGGATATGCTGCAGGATTAGATAGGTTGTATGTGACAAGGGGAGTGAGGGTGACGCGGGTGCAGACGGTGAATGTCGTTTATTCAGATCATTGGGCGGTTTATGCTGATTTAAATTGGGACGGTTTGCCTAAGAGATATTTGGGGTACTGGAAGCTGAATGTACGACTACTGGGTGAGGGGGTGGAGGGAGCCGATTTTGAAAGTTTGTGGGAGGACTTATGGGGTGGGGGTAAGAGTGCAAGCGATTTATTGGGGTGGTGGGATGGGGTTGCGAAGACGAGGATCAGGCATTATTATGTGCGAAGGGGAAAGAATGAGGCATGGATGACATATGGGCTTCAACAGTATTTAGAGGGGCGGTTGCAGGGTTGTTATCAGAGGGGTGCTGTGACAGGTGTGTATCCAATGGAGGAAATTGAAGCATTAAAGTGGCAGATAAGAGATATGCACAATGAGAGATTTGATGAGGCGAGGGTGCAAGGTGGGTTAGAGGAGGCGATTTGGGGTGACAGGCCGTCAGCCTGTGTGTTACGGGGTCAGCGGAGACGCAGGTTGGCAATGGAAATTGATAAGCTGGTAGCACACGAGAACTTAGGTGGGTATACGAAGGGTTAGGAGTTGCGAACTACTGAGGGTATGAGTGGTTTTATGGATAGTTGGTTTGGAAAATATTTGCGGAGTGTAGGAGTGAACGGTGAGGATTTAGAGAGATTGGGAGAGAATGTATCTTGTGTGCTGAGTGGAAGTGATCGTATGGCATTGGGAGGGGATATTGAAGACGGGGAGGTATGGAGAGCTTTGGAGAATATGGCGAGAGGTAAAGCGCCAGGTATAGATGGGTTACCTTGTGAATTCTATGTGAAGCATTGGAGTGTGTTGAAGGATTTTTTAGTGAACCTGATGAATGTGATGAAAAGTGAGGGGAGGATGGGTGAGTTGCAGCGTACTGCAGTAGTAGTATTGATTCCAAAAGGGAAAGGCCCTACTACAGAGCAGAACTACAGGGCGTTGTCGTTGTTATGTGCTGATTATAAGATATTCGCAAAAATCTTGGGGAACAGGCTGAAGTGCGTGATAGAGTTGTTGCGAGAGGTCAGTATGGGGTGCCTGGAAGGACGATGTATGAGGGACATGGAATAATAAAAGATTTTGTGGAAAGTATGGAGGGGGAGAATAAAAGGGGGGGAGGTGTCTTAGCATTGGATTGGCAGGCTGCATACGATTGCGTAGAACGAAAGGCACTGTGGCATATCTTACGGAGGCAGGGTTTTGGGGAAGAGATGGTACGCTGGATTGAGACTTTGTATAATAGGGTAGGTGTACGTGTGCAGGTGAATGGGAAATTGGGTGAGTGGGTTTCAATGGGTAGAAGCATAAGGCAGGGTTGTCCTCTGTCTCAACTGTTGTTTGCTTGTATACAGGACCCTTTTTATAGGGCAGTGGGGCGATGTTTAGGAGTGGTACGTGGTGTGGAGAATGGTGGGATGGGAATAATAGGGTATGTGGATGATACAACAATTCTAATGAGCAGGGAGGAAAGTTTACATGAGGTGGAGGATGTAATTGGTGGTTTTGAAGGTGTTACAGGTTTAAAAGTGAATGTGGAGAAATCGAAATTATTGGTCTTAGGGAATTGGGTAGAGAGGGTGCGATGGGAAACAGCTGTGCGTTGGTGTGTGGTGGATAGACTAAAGGTGTGTGGGATAATTTATATGGGGAATGCCGGGGAGGCACGAATGCTTAATTCTGGGAGGGCAGTGGATAGGTTGGTGGGTAGGTTAAATGTTTTGAGACCCTTGCATTTGACGATACATCAACGTGTAATAGTGGTGAATGTGATGTTATATAGTATGGTCTGGCATGTGGCAGCAGTATATCCGTTGGCAGGACCGGACATAACTAGAATGCAAAAAAAGTTTTTTCGATATATATGGGGTTCTGGGTGTGATTGGTTGGGTAGAAGTGTTGTTATGCTACCGGTCGACAAAGGTGGATTGGGTTTAATAGATATAAGATTAAGGGTTAAGTGTATATATTTGAAGAGGGGGTTTCTCCGAGTGGAAGGTCGTGTGGGGAAGGGTGTGCAAGCATTATATGAGGAGGCACGAAGGTGGTGGGTAGGATCAGAGGTGAAAGAGTGTGAGGATGTGCTTCGAGCTTTATTGTATGTTAGAGATCCGTCTAGGATACGGGTGGGTGTTCTGGAGCGTGCTGTAGGGGTGAGGGTGATTGCAAATGTTGAGGGCATATACCCAATGTATGCATGGGGAGACATTTGGGTAAGGTTGCAGTTGGTGCGCATCAGACCAAGAGTGAGAGAGGTAATGTTTCGTTTCCTTCATGGAATATTGCCGTCTGGTGTGGTGCTTCGGGAGAGAGGGTTGATGGTGGAGGACGTATGTAGGGTGTGTGGGGATAGGGAGACAGCTTTTCATGTTGTATATTTTTGTAAAAAATTGGAGTGTATACGGGAGTGGATGGGTGGGATTTTGAGGAGGGTGGGTGGGGGAGGGATATCGGTATTAAGGGCATTGAGTTTAGATGTGGGAGGTGTGGAAGAGTCTGTGCAGCGTGCTTTGGTGTACATCATAACGGATTTTGTTTTCGTATCATGGGCCATGAGGGGTAATGGGGATTGGGTGGTGCAAAAGAAGGTATTGGCTGCAACAATGTACAAAACACTTAGTCGTAATAGGGGGATATATGGAAGTAGATGGGAAAGGGCTTTTCCTGAAGGATATCGAAGTATGAATGTCAGAGGTTTGTTGGCGGAATGAGGAGAGAAAAAAAAAGGGGAGGGGGGATGTGTTTGGATTTTCAGGGGTTGCACCGGGCTCATCTCAGAATTTGGGAATGTATGAGGAGTTCCATGATATGGTGTGAAATAGCAGCGTAGTTGTGGAGTGTGTTTTAAGTAAGTTTGTGGTGGTTCGTAAGGGAAAAGTTGTTAAGATTTTTATGGACATGGAAATGAGCAATATTTGTGTGCATGTGAAAAGTATACGGTCATACTCAGAATGGTATACTGATGTATGTTATGGATAAGTTAAATTTGGAATATGTTGTAATGTATTATCAGGATTGGTGGTTGTATTAAAGCAAAGGACATGCGGGCGTGATAAATATGTCTGTGTACCAAATGTACTGCTCATAATGAGATAATGCAATGTGTGTGATTTTTATCATACATCAAGTGTATATAGCAGTATGTAAGAGAGAATTTCATGTACTCAGTATGGGTTGTATATTAGTATTCGGTGAAGTTCAATGAATATTATTGACGAGTGATGCGTATATAAGGACGTGTTCATGTACAATGTGTTAAGTAGGGTTAGGATGGTGATGCAAGAAATGCTGCGGTCTGTAGAATAAGAATATAGTCTCGTTTAAGTTAATGTTTAATAGTAATGACTATGTATATTTCATTATATGGTAGAAGAAGTTTGTTACTCAAAACTGGAAATTATATTTGAAAAATATTACTAAATATACGTGATTGTGTAAGTTCGCTTGTGGGATGAATGTAGTGTATGGAAGTGAGGTGGGACGAATCATTTGTTATATTGTACTGTGTTTAGTTTTTCTGTGTTGAGGTGTGGAGATTGTTATTTTCTAACCTTTATTTGTTTCGTAATTATTAGGGTGTTACGTATTATGTATTTGTTATGTACATGATTATCGATCGATATCTTTAATGTTAGGGAATAGGATGAAAAGGGTTCTTGACAAAGTTTTGGATGAGGGTCAATATGGTGTTCCTGGGCGATCAATGTGTGTGGGGCAAGGGATCATACGTAGGTTTTATAGACGAAAGTGGGGGGGAAAATAAAGGTGGGGTATTAGCATTGGATTTGCATGCGGCATATGACTGTGTGGAGCGTGAGGCACTGTGGAAGTTAATGCAGTGGCAAGGGTTTGAGAGGGAAATCGTCAGTTGGGCAAAGGTGTTGTATGAGCAGGCTATGGTTCGGGTGCAGGTAAATGGTAGGCTAGGAAAACTAGTTAGGATGGAAAGGGGCTTGAGGCAAGGGTGCCCTGTGTCGCAGCTTCTCTTCGCGTTGATTCAGGATCCGTTCTATAGGGCTGTGCGAGGGAGTGTGAGGGAGGGAGTGAAGAGAGATGAAGTGGCGGTGGAACCAGGGATCGTGGGTTATGCGGATGATACCACGGTTCTATTTAGGAGGTCACAGGACTTACGAAAGGTGGGTGAATTGGTGGAACGTTTCGGAAGGGCAACAGGGATGACGGTTAATAGGGAAAAGTCTATGCTTATGAGGGTGGGTGATGGCGTGGGTGGGGCTCTAGGACAGGAAGAAGGCTGGCCCCTGGTGTGTCAAACTAAGGTGTGTGGGGTTGTTCATATTGGAAACCTTCAGGAGGCGAGGGAGGTGAATTCGAGAGAAGCTTTGGATAGGGTTCTGGGTAGATTGGCGGGATTGCGTACAGGAGGACTGACGTTACATCAGCGTGCTATTGAGGTGAATGTGCTTTTGTATGGTAAGCTGTGGCATGTGGTAGGTATATATCCATTGAATCCGTGCGATGAGAAGCGTCTGTTGAAGCGTATATATCGATATATTTAGGGTTCGGAATGTGACTGGTTATCGAGAGATGTGTGTCTTCCGGCATGCCGGGGAGGGCTGAGGTTAATGGCGTTGCATCAAAGGATGTTGGGCATGTATGTTAAACACAGTTATTTGAGGGAGGGTAGGGTTGCAGGCACAGGTTTGGCATGGGTTCGAAGGGATTTGGAGCGTTGGATGAGGGGTAGAGATGTCCAGATGTGTGAGGGAATGTTAAGGTTATTAATTTATGCACCGGACCCACGCAGGGTCAAGATAGGAAGACTGGCTCAGGTGGTGGTAGGGAGGTGGTTGCTAAGGTGGAAGGTATATATCCGATGTATGCGTGGAGTGATATATGGGGCCGTTTAAAAGGGTTACGAATGAAGGCACTGGTAAGGGTGGTAATGTTTAAATTTCTCCACAATATATTACCGTCTGGAGAAGTGTTGGCAAATAGGCGTGTGCAGGAGGGTGGGGAGTGTTGTGTGTGTGGGAACTGGACACTGTCTTTCATGCGGTATTTTTTTGTGCGAGGTTGGAACCAGTGAGGGAGTGGTTTAGTAGGATTTTACGTATGGTGGGTGGAGGTGGGATTAGCGTTTTAAGAGCATTAAGTTTAGATGTGGGGGGGTGGGAGGTTGCCGGTACAGAACGCAATGGGTTATCTAGTCACGGACTTTGTGTATACGTCATGGGTTGACAGACATGTGTCAGTAAGGGAGAGAATCAGAGCACTGGCAGCGATATTTTATGGGACGCAATGTAGGAATAAGGACATCACTGGGAGCAGGTAGCATTTAACCTTTTCCGAGGGATATCGTAGCTTCTGCGTCAGGGACTTATGGGCGTTGCAATCTTAAGGGGTAAAATGAGGCTGGCTTCTTGAGGTATGCGTGGGCGTGAGTGATGCTTTTGATGAGTAAAGGTGTGGTGTACGGTGTAATAGTTGTTCGGTAAGCTTGGTTAGTTTCAGAAGACTGTTTAGTTAAGGTTAATAAGATATAATGCTGTAATGCTATAATAATTTGCTATGCATTTGAGAAAGTTCAGAGATTACTTCCAACAAAATTTTACTGAAATGTATCAATTAAGCCATGCTTTCGTAAGAGTCCAGTTATTTTGTAATAATGAATATTTCAATGTGAGTATGTTGTGACTTTTCCCCTTCACTGCATAAAGCTTTTAAGGAGACACATTACAAATTCATTATTTTAAAAATGTCTGGATTTCTCCTAATATAAATGCTTAACCATTCTGTGGAATCTGCTGTGAGTAATTCGTCTGTGATCAAAAGGTTCCAAGATTATACATATGCTGTATAAATTTTGCATGTGATCGTGTGATTTGCATTATGTTTATTTTTGTTATGGAGTCATGTTTTAGAATAAATGCTAGTTTGTTTTTAAGTAAAAATCTCATAAACAGTTGCATATCTATATAAAAGTTACATAAACTAATGTTTGATCACTGCTGTGATCATTAAGTGTGCGAATGATGTGGATGTATTTATAGATGGGTTTTAATGGGGGGGGGGGCCCAGCCGTGTTCTGTGTATGTGTCAGATATTTTATCATTTGGTATAATGTGTGTCAGTGAATGGTATGTATGTATTTTGCGTGTTTGTTACACATTTCTATTTTGTATTAGGTTTCAAATTTTTCTTCTTCACTTGTGGTATGATTCTTAGTAATCTTGTACAGATCCTATATTGTGGTGTTATTTAATATTTTATACAACCTTGTAATTTATAATGTTTTAAATAAAATATAAAAAAAAACTTCCATTCAATGCTAAATGTAATTGATTTGTGGTCGCTAGCACCCAGTTCCTCTGAAAATTCTAAATTATTAACAAGGGATTCATTGTTTGCCAGAACTAAGTCAAGCAGGTTATTTCCTCTTGTAGGTTCTGTTACAAACTGCTTCAAAAAACAATCCTGAACTGCTTCTAAGAAGTCGCATGATTCTAAATTCCCAGTCAAGAAATTCCAATCAATATGACTAAAGTTCAGAGGTAGTAGGTTGGTAGACAGCAACCACCCAGGGAAGTACTACCGTCCTGCCAGATGACTGTGAAACAGAAACCTGTAACTGTTTTGCATGATGGTAGGATTGCTGGTTTCTTTTTCTGTCTCATAAACACGCTAGATAACAGGGATATCTTGATACTCCTACTTACACTTTGGTCACACTTCACAGACACGCACATGCATATATATATATACATACATCTAGGTTTTTCTCCTTTTTCTAAATAGCTCTTGTTCTTCTTTATTTCTTCTATTGTCCATGGGGAAGTGGAAAAGAATCTTTCCTCCGTAAGCCATGCGTGTCGTATGAGGCGACTAAAATGCCGGGAGCAATGGGCTAGTAACCCCTTCTCCTGTAGACACTTACTAAAAAAGAGAAGAAGAAAAACTTTATAAAACTGGGATGCTTAAATGTGCGTGGATGTAGTGCGGATGACAAGAAACAGATGATTGCTGATGTTATGAATGAAAAGAAGTTGGATGTCCTGGCCCTAAGCGAAACAAAGCTGAAGGGGGTAGGAGAGTTTCAGTGGGGGGAAATAAATGGGATTAAATCTGGAGTATCTGAGAGAGTTAGAGCAAAGGAAGGGGTAGCAGTAATGTTAAATGATCAGTTATGGAAGGAGAAAAGAGAATATGAATGTGTAAATTCAAGAATTATGTGGATTAAAGTAAAGGTTGGATGCGAGAAGTGGGTCATAATAAGCGTGTATGCACCTGGAGAAGAGAGGAATGCAGAGGAGAGAGAGAGATTTTGGGAGATGTTAAGTGAATGTATAGGAGCCTTTGAACCAAGTGAGAGAGTAATTGTGGTAGGGGACCTGAATGCTAAAGTAGGAGAAACTTTTAGAGAGGGTGTGGTAGGTAAGTTTGGGGTGCCAGGTGTAAATGATAATGGGAGCCCTTTGATTGAACTTTGTATAGAAAGGGGTTTAGTTATAGGTAATACATATTTTAAGAAAAAGAGGATAAATAAGTATACAAGATATGATGTAGGGCGAAATGACAGTAGTTTGTTGGATTATGTATTGGTAGATAAAAGACTGTTGAGTAGACTTCAGGATGTACATGTTTATAGAGGGGCCACAGATATATCAGATCACTTTCTAGTTGTAGCTACACTGAGAGTAAAAGGTAGATGGGATACAAGGAGAATAGAAGCATCAGGGAAGAGAGAGGTGAAGGTTTATAAACTAAAAGAGGAGGCAGTTAGGGTAAGATATAAACAGCTATTGGAGGATAGATGGGCTAATGAGAGCATAGGCAATGGGGTCGAAGAGGTATGGGGTAGGTTTAAAAATGTAGTGTTAGAGTGTTCAGCAGAAGTTTGTGGTTACAGGAAAGTGGGTGTGGGAGGGAAGAGGAGCGATTGGTGGAATGATGTAAAGAGAGTAGTAAGGGAGAAAAAGTTAGCATATGAGAAGTTTTTACAAAGTAGAAGTGATGCAAGGAGGGAAGACTATATGGAGAAAAAGAGAGAGGTTAAGAGAGTGGTGAAGAAATGTAAAAAGAGAGCAAATGAGAGAGTGGGTGAGATGTTATCAACAAATTTTGTTGAAAATAAGAAAAAGTTATGGAGTGAGATTAACAAGTTAAGAAAGCCTAGAGAACAAATGGATTTGTCAGTTAAAAATAGGAGAGGAGAGTTATTAAATGGAGAGTTAGAGGTATTGGGAAGATGGAGGGAATATTTTGAGGAATTGTTAAATGTTGATGAAGATAGGGAAGCTGTGATTTCGTGTATAGGGCAAGGAGGAATAACATCTTGTAGGAGTGAGGAAGAGCCAGTTGTGAGTGTGGGGGAAGTTCGTGAGGCAGTAGGTAAAATGAAAGGGGGTAAGGCAGCCGGGATTGATGGGATAAAGATAGAAATGTTAAAAGCAGGTGGGGATATAGTTTTGGAGTGGGTGGTGCAATTATTTAATAAATGTATGGAAGAGGGTAAGGTACCTAGGGATTGGCAGAGAGCATGCATAGTTCCTTTGTATAAAGGCAAAGGGGATAAAAGAGAGTGCAAAAATTATAGGGGGATAAGTCTGCTGAGTATACCTGGTAAAGTGTATGGTAGAGTTATTATTGAAAGAATTAAGAGTAAGACGGAGAATAGGATAGCAGATGAACAAGGAGGCTTTAGGAAAGGTAGGGGGTGTGTGGACCAGGTGTTTACAGTGAAACATATAAGTGAACAGTATTTAGATAAGGCTAAAGAGGTCTTTGTGGCATTTATGGATTTGGAAAAGGCGTATGACAGGGTGGATAGGGGGGCAATGTGGCAGATGTTGCAAGTGTATGGTGTAGGAGGTAGGTTACTGAAAGCAGTGAAGAGTTTTTACGAGGATAGTGAGGCTCAAGTTAGAGTATGTAGGAAAGAGGGAAATTATTTCCCAGTAAAAGTAGGCCTTAGACAAGGATGTGTGATGTCACCGTGGTTGTTTAATATATTTATAGATGGGGTTGTAAGAGAAGTAAATGCGAGGGTCTTGACAAGAGGCGTGGAGTTAAAAGATAAAGAATCACACACAAAGTGGGAGTTGTCACAGCTGCTCTTTGCTGATGACACTGTGCTCTTGGGAGATTCTGAAGAGAAGTTGCAGAGATTGGTGGATGAATTTGGTAGGGTGTGCAAAAGAAGAAAATTAAAGGTGAATACAGGAAAGAGTAAGGTTATGAGGATAACAAAAAGATTAGGTGATGAAAGATTGAATATCAGATTGGAGGGAGAGAGTATGGAGGAGGTGAATGTATTCAGATATTTGGGAGTGGACGTGTCAGCGGATGGGTCTATGAAAGATGAGGTGAATCATAGAATTGATGAGGGAAAAAGAGTGAGTGGTGCACTTAGGAGTCTGTGGAGACAAAGAACTTTGTCCTTGGAGGCAAAGAGGGGAATGTATGAGAGTATAGATTTACCAACGCTCTTATATGGGTGTGAAGCATGGGTGATGAATGTTGCAGCGAGGAGAAGGCTGGAGGCAGTGGAGATGTCATGTCTGAGGGCAATGTGTGGTGTGAATATAATGCAGAGAATTCGTAGTTTGGAAGTTAGGAGGAGGTGCGGGATTACCAAAACTGTTGTCCAGAGGGCTGAGGAAGGGTTGTTGAGGTGGTTCGGACATGTAGAGAGAATGGAGCGAAACAGAATGACTTCAAGAGTGTATCAGTCTGTAGTGGAAGGAAGGCGGGGTAGGGGTCGGCCTAGGAAATGTTGGAGAGATGGGGTAAAGGAGGTTTTGTGTGCTAGGGGCTTGGACTTCCAGCAGGTATGCATGAGCGTGTTTGATAGGAGTGAATGGAGACAAATGGTTTTTAATACTTGACGTGCTGTTGGAGTGTGAGCAAAGTAACATTTATGAAGGGGTTCAGGGAAACCGGCAGGCCGGACTTGAGTCCTGGAGATGGGAAGTACAGTGCCTGCACTCTGAAGGAGGGGTGTTAATGTTGCAGTTTAAAAACTGTAGTGTAAAGCACCCTTCTGGCAAGACAGTGATGGAGTGAATGAAGGTGAAAGTTTTTCTTTTTCGGGCCACCCTGCCTTGGTGGGAATCGGCCAGTGTGATAATAATAATAATAATGACTAAAGTTAAAGTCTCCTAGAATTACTACATTATCGTGTCTTGTGGCCTTAACAATTTCCTCCCATAGTAGCCTCCCTTGGTCTCTATCTAAGTTTGGGGGACGGTATATCACACCTAAAATCAATTTTTCATGCCCCTCTGAAAATTCTATCCAAACAGACTCTGTATGTGTTACTTCAGACTTAATACCCGTTTTTATGCAACAGTTCAAGCGATCTCGGACATACAATGCTACCCCACCCCCCTTCCAGATACTTCTATCTACTTGGAATAATTTAAAACCCTGAATGTGACATTCCGCAGGCATGTCCGAGCTTTTTGAATTAAACCACGTCTCAGTTATGACAAATACATCAATGTTACCTGCACTGGCAACTAATCTCAACTCGTCGATCTTATTCCTAACACTACGGCTCTTAGCATAATATACATTGAAAGACTCTCCTTTCTCTTTACCCTTCCTGCTCATTTCTGTTTTTTCTACTAAATCTATTACTGTCCTTATCAGCTAGTGTCACTGGCTTTTCGATATCTACCTCGTTCTGCTTATTACTAGCTCCCCTAGAACTCATAATATTACTACACTGGGACTTCACTGTTTTCCTGCCTAAGCCCATACCACTAACTATTCCTAGTTTGAAATCCTAACAGCTCCCTCCACTGCAGTTGCCAGTGCCCCCACCCCAGACCTAGATTAGTGAACCCCATCCCTGACATACATGTCATTTCTGCCATAGAAGAGGTCCCAGTTGTCAATGAATGTTACTGCATTTTCCTTACAGTATTTGTCCAGCCTGCAATTGACACCAATTGCCCTGGACAACCATTCATTTCCAACTCCTCTCCTTGGCAAAATACCACATATGACAGGGTTCCCACCCTTCCTCCTAATTTTTTCTATTGCTGACCTATACCTGCTAATCAGGTCCTCACTCCTATGTCTGCCAACATCATTGCCTCCAGCACTGAGACAGATAATAGGATTGCTCCCATTACCTCTCATGATATCATTCAGACGGCTAACAGTATCCTCCATCCCAGCCCCAGGAAAGCAAACCATCTGTCTCCTACTCCTGTCCTTCAAGCAGAATGCCCTATCCATGTACCTAACTTGGCTATCCCCAACAACAACAATATTCTTACCTTCTTTGGTGTTGTTCGTCGTGACGTTCCCAGTAGTCAATTCACATTCTTCGGGTAGCACGGAAAATGCATTAGATGTTTCCACAACAGTTTCCACAGCAGTCTCTTTCTTCATCGTTCCTACCTTTCCATTCGTCTTCTTGATCGTCAACTTCGTTCCATGCTGTCCAGCCACTGACCAGTTTCCCTTCTTGACCTGAGGACTCAAAACAGGACTACTACGAATCTTCTTGTTTTCCTCGGTCAGTCCCCGAATCTCCATCTTCGCCATCCTCAATTCTTCCTTAAGCTGTTGGTAAAGTTCCTCGATGGAGGGCATCTTGGTTCAGTCCATAGAGAGCACACTCAACACGTCCTCACTGAGCTAAGTACAGGTCACCTCTGAGCTAAGTACAGGTCACCTCTGAGCTAAGTATGGGGGGTGGAAATCTGTAGCTAAAGTACTTTCACACTTGTGCAACGTTGAAAGAGGGCAACTAAAGCGAGGAGTGTTCTTGGGGTAGTGTAGTGCGGATGTGTCACTGTCCATGGTTTCCCATAGAATGGAGTCAGTCCAACCCCACCCTACTGATGATGCACTAAGAAGGGTGGAAATACTCGAGCTACAGATTTCCAATAATGTTGAATAATGTTGAAATATAAGCTATGGTAGGAAAAGAGGGACTATAAATGTGTTAATTCAAGGATTATGTGGAGTAAAATAGAGGTTGAATGTGAAAAGTGGGTTATAGTAAGCGTATATGAGCCTGGAGAAGAGAGAAGTGTAGAGGAGAGAGAGAGGTTTTGGGAAATGTTGAGTGTGTGGGGAGTTTTGAACCAAGTGTGAGAGTACTTGTGGTTGGACATTTCAATGCTAAAATGGGTAAAAATGTTGTGGAGAGAGTAGTAGGTAAATTTGGGGTGCCAGGGGTAAATGAAAATGGGGAGCCTTTAATTGAGCTATGTGTAGAAAGAGGTTTGATAATAAGTAATAAATATTTTATGAAAAGAGGGTAAATAAATATACAAGGTATGATACAACACATAATGAAAGTAGTTTATTAGATTATATATTGGTAGATAAAAGGTTGATGGGTAGGCTTCAGGATGTACATGTTTATACAGGGGCAACTAATATATCGGATCATTATGTTACGCAGAACTGTGGGATAGCTGGGGGTTTGAGCTTTGTCTAAAGGCAAAGGCAAAAGTTACACACCTCTCAAGCATAAACAGGCCACCCAGGGCTATCCCAGTCAAAACAGAAAGCGTTAAACCAGTATGTGTTACTTCAATGGGTTGGTTAACAGAGGGTTAGGCAAAAATCCCAGTTAGGAAAATATATCTATTCATTCAACATAAAAATATATACACACTCTAGAAACACCTTAATCCTAAACGCCCAAATGAGGGTACACAAGAAACAGCTGGCTGGAGTTCCAGCCACCATAAGCACTAGGCCTAGTCAGCGCCAGACCGTCACTACTCCACTACAAACCTAATTTCTTATTTCCTCACTAATCCCACAGCACCGTGACCATGTCAGAGCCTAGGTGAACATACAGGTAAGCCATAGGAGAGCCTATGGCTTGAGTTGGTTAAACAAAAGGAGTACACAACTACAAACTTAGCTTAAACACACAGCATCTCCGACGCCAGCCTCCACACCATGCTGACCCAACGTGACTGTCCCCAGCCACGATTACCCTGCATACCTAAAACACACTTGGAAATTAACTACCTAGAATGATTTCTTTATAATTACAGTTAGAGTACTTTACAGTGCCCCCAAATGCACATTATTATAGGTAGGATAATTGACTCAAACGTAGATGTTAGGGAACTTCAGGAGGATTTAGACAAACTCTATTATTGGTCAGAAAAGTGGCAGATGCAGTTCATTGTAGATAAATGCAAGGTTCTGAAGCTCGGGAGTGTCCATAGCCCTAGCACTTATAAGTTAAATGATGTAGACCTTAGCCATACAGATTGCGAAAAGGACAGTGGTGACGTGTACTTAGCTCTGTGAAGACCTGTTTGTGTGCTCTCTGTGAATCCTAACCAGGATGCCTTCTCTTGAGCAACTTTACCAGCAGCTGAGAGAGGAGCTCAGAGTTGCTAAGCTGGAGATACGGCGATTAACGGAGGAGAACAAGAGGATTCGTAGTTATCCTTCTGTTGTGAGTCCCCAGGTTAAGAGGGGAGCTTCGTCAGTGGCCGGGCAACATGGAACCAAGCTGAGGATCAAGAAAACGGTTGGAGAGGCAGAAACAACGAGAAACCAGAAGACTAGCGTGGAAACTTCCAACCCATTCTCCGTGCTACCTGACGAATGTGAGTGTTCTACTGGGAATGCCACAACGAGCATCAAGGAAGCATTGGCAGACGTGTGTGAGACATCCCTAGAAACCCCAACGAAGACAATCGAGAACGTCTTGACGAATTCCACAAGTGGTGTAATGCTACCTGGGAGCATCACGAAGGACGACGCCAAGGAAGGTAAAAACATTGTTGTTGTTGGGGATAGCCATGTTAGGTACATGGATAGGGCATTCTGCTTGAAGGATAGGAGTAGGAGGCAGAGAGTGAGTTTTCCTGGGGCTGGGATGAAGGATATTGTTAGCCATCTGGACGATATCATGAGAGGTAATGGGAGCAATCCTATTATCTGTCTCAATGCTGGAGGCAACGATGTTGGCAGACGTAGGAGTGAGGACCTGATTAGCAGGTATAGGTCAGCAATAGAGATAATTAGGAGGAAGGGTGGGAAACCTGTCATATGTGGCATTTTGCCAAGGAGAGGAGTTGGAAATGAATGGTTGTCCAGAGTAATTGGTGTCAATTGCTGGCTGGACAAATACTGTAAGGAAAATGCGGTAACATTCATTGACAACTGGGACCTCTTCTATGGCAGAAATGACATGTATGCCAGGGATAGGGTTCACTTATCTAGGTGTGGGGTGGGAGCACTGGCCAACGCAGTGGAGGGAGCTGTTAGGTCTTTAAACTACGAATAGTTAGTGGTATGGGTTTTGGCGGGGAAACTGTGAAGTCGCAGGGTAGTAATATGAGAAGTAGGAAAGCTAGTAATAGGCAAAATGAGGTGGATATTGGAAAGCCAGTGGCACTAATTGACATGGACAGTAATAGGTTTAGTGAAATAACAGAAAGGAGCAGGAATGGTAAAGAGAGAGGAGGGTCTTTAAATATTTATTACGCAAATAGTCGCAGTGCTAGGAATAAGATGGACGAGTTGAGACTAGTTGCTAGTGCAGGTAACATTGATGTATTTGCCATTACTGAGACGTGGTTTAATTCAAAAAGTCGGGACATGCCTGCAGAATGTCACATTCAGGGTTTTAAACTGTTCCAAGTAGATAGAAGTATCGGGAAGGGGGGTGAGTGGCATTGTACGTCCGAGATCGCTTGAACTGTTGCATAAAAACGGGTATTAAGTCTGAAGTAACACATACAGAGTCTGTTTGGATAGAATTTTCAGAGGGGCATGAAAAATTAATTTTAGGTGTGATATACCGTCCCCCAAATTTAGATAGGGACCAGGGGAGACTACTATGGGAGGAAATTATTAGGGCCACAAGGCACGATAATGTAGTAATTCTAGGAGACTTTAACTTTAGTCATATTGATTGGAATTTCTTGACTGGGAATTTAGAATCATACGACTTCTTAGAAGTAGTTCAGGATTGTTTTTTGAAGCAGTTTGTGACAGAACCTACAAGGGGTAATAACCTGCTTGACTTAGTTCTGGCAAACAATGAATCCCTTGTTAATAATTTAGAAGTTTCAGAGGAACTGGGTGCTAGCGACCACAAATCAATTACATTTAGAATTGAATGGAAGTATGATAGTAGGGATAACTCAGTAACAGTCCCAGATTTTCGCTTAGCAGATTACGATGGGCTTAGAGAACACTTATCATCTGTTGACTGGGGTAAAGAAGAGAGCTATCAATATGACAGTTTTCTGAACACTATACATGCTGCTCAAAGAAGGTTTATCCCGTTTAAAGAAATTAGATCAAATAGAAATGACCCAAAATGGATGAATAATAGGCTGAAATATCTACGAGGGCATAAGAAAGGAATTTATAGGCTTATCAAAAGAGGCGAGGGTCATCTTATGAATCAGTATATTGACATTAAGTGGGACATTAAAAAGGGACTATGAAATTAAAGTTGCTAGGGATTCTAAAACTAACCCAAAAAGTTTTTTCCAGGTATATAGAACAAAAGTCAGAGATAAGATAGGTCCCCTTAAAAATAACTATGGGCATCTTACTGACAAAGAGAATGAAATGTGCTCGATTTTAAATTATTATTTTCTCTCGGTTTTTACACAGGAAGACACTAATAATATTCCGGTAATTAATTTTTATTGTGGGCCAGAAGAAGATAAATTATGTAACATCACAGTCACTAGTGAAATGGTTGTGAAGCAGATAGACCGACTGAAGCAAAATAAGTCACCAGGTCCTGATGAGGTTTTTTCAAGGGTTCTAAAGGAATGCAAAATGGAACTCTGTGAACCATTAACTAATATTTTTAATTTATCTTTTCAAACAGGTGTAGTGTCTGATATGTGGAAGATGGCTAATGTAATTCCTATTTTTAAAACATGGGACAAGTCGTTACCGTCAAATTACCGCCCAATAAGCCTGACCTCAATTGTAGGCAAATTTCTAGAGTCAATTATAGCTCAGATTATAAGAAGCCATCTCGATAAGCATAGCTTGATTAATGATACTCAGCATGGATTCACAAGAGGCCGGTCTTGTCTAACTAATTTATTAACTTTCTTCAGTAAAGCTTTTGAGGCTGTTGACCACGATAAAGAATTTGATATTATTTGTTAGGTAAGACACATATGCAACAGTTAGGTATCTTTATTTCGAAACGTTTCGCCTACACAGTAGGCTTCTTCAGTCGAGTACAGAAAAGTTGATAGAAGCAGAAGAGACTTGACGATGTAATCAGTCCATCACCCTTAAAGTTTTGAGGTGGTCAGTCCCTCAGTCTGGAGAAGAGCATTGTTTCATAGTCTAAAACAATATGATATTATTTACTTAGATTTTAGTAAGGCATTTGATAGAGTTCCGCACCAAAGACTGTTGAAGAAAGTAGCAGCTCATGGCATTGGGGGAAGGGTGCTCTCGTGGATCGAATCATGGCTCACAGACAGGAAGCAGAGAGTGTCCATAAATGGGGTTAAATCCGAGTGGGGATCAGTAACAAGTGGCGTTCCACAGGGATCAGTCTTGGGCCCGTTGTTGTTTATAATATATATCAATGATCTTGATGAAGGAATTACTAGTGATATGAGCAAATTCGCCGATGACACAAAGATAGGTAGGATAATTGATTCAAACGTAGATGTTAGGGAACTTCAGGAGGATTTAGACAAACTCTACTCTTGGTCAGAAAAGTGGCAGATGCAGTTCAATGTAGATAAATGCAAGGTTCTGAAGCTCGGGAGTGTCCATAACCCTAGCACTTATAAGTTAAATAACGTAGAACTTAGCCATACAGATTGCGAAAAGGACTTGGGGGTTATGGTAAGCAGCAACCTTAAACCAAGACAGCAATTCCTAAGCGTACTTAATAAGGCAAATAGATTACTGGGATTTATATCAAGAAGTGTAAGCAACAGAAGTCCAGAGGTCATACTGCAGCTTTATACATCATTAGTAAGGCCTCACCTAGATTATGCAGCTCAATTCTGGTCTCCATATTTCAGAATGGACATAAATTCGTTAGAAAACATTCAGCGTAGGATGACTAAATTAATACATAGCATTAGAAATCTTGATAAATTAGACACATGTGCAACTATTGGTGAAGCAGGCGGAGGCGGGATCATAGTGGTACCATTCATTAGTCGAAGTAGGTCTTCGTCCAAAGGTTGAACAAGTGTCTCAATCTTCAACTTGTCGCTTTTTCAAACCATTCATCACAACTGTCAGACACTGCAGCATCATGGGATCTTGTTACAAAGAATTCTTCAACATTTGTTCAACCTTTGGACGAAGACCTACTTCGACTAGTGGATGGTACCACTATGACCCCGCCTCCGCCTGCTTCACCTCACCTCACTACAGTATATAAGCCACGTCTACGGCCCTATGCTGTACATTCTATAAGATTGATGGACTGAACACATCGACTCCAGGTTGAGGGACTGATTACCTCATACTCCTCCTCTCCTTACGCCTTCCTCTTTGAATTGGACTGATGAAGCCACTGTGTGGCGAAACGTTTCCTGAATAAAGATTCCCATATGCTGCATAAGTGTCTCAATCCTCAACTTGTCGGTTTTTCAAACCATTCATCACAACTGTCAGACACTGCAGCATCATGGGATCTTGTTACAAAGAATTCTTCAACACTTGTTCAACCTTTGGACGAAGACCTACTTCGACTAGTGGATGGTACGACTATGACCCGCCTCCGCCTGCTTCACCTCACCTCACTACAGTATATAAGCCACGTCTACGGCCCTATGCTGTACATTCTACAAAATTGATGGACTGAACACATCGACTCCAGGTTGAGGGACTGATTACCTCATACTCCTCCTCTCCTTACGCCTTCCTCTTTGAATTGGACTGATGAAGCCACTGTGTGGCGAAACGTTTCCTGAATAAAGATTCCCATATACCGCATAAGTGTCTCAATCCTCAACTTGTCGGTTTTTCAAACCATTCATCACAACTGTCAGACACTGCAGCATCATGGGATCTTGTTACAAAGAATTCTTCAACACTTGTTCAACCTTTGGACGATGACCTACTTCGACTAGTGGATGGTACCACTATGACCCCGCCTCCGCCTGCTTCACCTTACCTCACTACAGTATATAAGCCACGTCTACGGCCCTATGCTGTACATTCTACAAGATTGGTGGACTGAACACATCGACTCCAGGTTGAGGGACTGATTACCTCATACTCCTCCTCACCTTGGACTGATGAAGCCACTGTGTGGCGAAACGTTTCCAGAATAAAGATTCCCATATGCTGCATAAGTGTCTCAATCTTCATATCAAGAAGTGTAAGCAACAGAAGTCCAGAGGTCATACTGCAGCTTTATACATCATTAGTAAGGCCTCACCTAGATTATGCAGCTCAATTCTGGTCTCCATATTACAGAATGGACATAAATTCGTTAGAAAACATTCAGCGTAGGATGACTAAATTAATACATAGCATTAGAAATCTTCCTAATGAAGAAAGATTGAAGACTCTTAAGTTACATTCACTTCTTAGACGAAGAGTGAGGGGAGACCTGATCGAAGTGTGTAAGTGGAAGATAGGTATTAATAAAGGGGATATTAATAAGTTCTTGAGGGTATCTCTCCAAGAGAGAACCCGCAGTAATGGATTTGAATTAGATAAGTTTAGATTTAAAAAGGACACAGGAAAGTATAAGAACATAAGAAAGGAGGAACCTTGCAGCAGGCCTGTTGGCCCATACTAGGCAGGTCCTTTACAATACATCCCACTAACAAAACATTTGCCCAACCCAATTTTCAATGCTACCCAAGAAATAAGCTCTGATGTGCAAGTCCCATTCAAATCCAACCCCTCCACTCATGTACTTATCCCACCTAAATTTAAAACTATCCAAAGTCCTAGCCTCAATAACCAAACATAAGAACATAATGTTAGGTAAGACACATATGCAACAGTTAGGTATCTTTATTTCGAAACGTTTCGCCTACACAGTAGGCTTCTTCAGTCGAGTACAGAAAAGTTGATAGAAGCAGAAGATACTTGAAGACGATGTAATCAGTCCATCACCCTTAAAGTTTTGAGGTGGTCAGTCCCTCAGTCTGGAGAAGAGCATTGTTCCGTTGTCTGAAACAATATGAAGTTGAAGTGAAAGAATGGGGCTTTATATAGTGCCAGGAGGTGAGACGTAGGTTGCTTTGGGAGGGCAGGTCCCTCTCAAACCCAGCCGTTCTCACCAGTAGAGGTTGTCGAAGTTGATGGTCTGTACCAAGATACCCTTGTGTTGCAGTGTCTGACAGAATGAACATTAAAATGGTATAAAATACCGACAGATTGTTAGGTAAGACACATATGCAACAGTTAGGTATCTTTATTTCGAAACGTTTCGCCTACACAGTAGGCTTCTTCAGTCGAGTACAGAAAAGTTGATAGAAGCAGAAGATACTTGAAGACGATGTAATCAGTCCATCACCCTTAAAGTTTTGAGGTGGTCAGTCCCTCAGTCTGGAGAAGAGCATTGTTCCGTTGTCTGAAACAATATGAAGTTGAAGTGACAGAATGGGGCTTTATATAGTGCCAGGAGGTGAGACGTAGGTTGCTTTGGGAGGGCAGGTCCCTCTCAAACCCAGCCGTTCTCACCAGTAGAGGTTGTCGAAGTTGATGGTCTGTACCAAGATACCCTTGTGTTGCAGTGTCTGACAGATTGAACATTAAAATGGTATAAAATACCGACAGGTTGTTAGGTAAGACACATATGCAACAGTTAGGTATCTTTATTTCGAAACGTTTCGCCTACACAGTAGGCTTCTTCAATCGAGTACAGAAAAGTTGATAGAAGCAGAAGAGACTTGAAGACGATGTAATCAGTCCATCACCCTTAAAGTTTTGAGGTGGTCAGTCCCTCAGTCTGGAGAAGAGCATTGTTCCGTAGTCTGAAACAATATGGAGTAGAAGTGACAGGATGGAGCCTTATATAGCGCCAGGAGGTGAGACGTAGGTCACTAGTAGAACGCAGATGTTGGGAGGTCAGGTCCCTCTCAAATCCAGCCGTTCTCACTAGTAGAGGTTGTCGAAGTTGATTTCAGGTCTGTACCAAGATACCCTTGTGTTGCAGTGTCTGACAGATTGAACACTTTATACCATTTTAATGTTCAATCTGTCAGACACTGCAACATTCAGAGCATTGCTTACTCACGATGCATTACTCTAACAGAGTAAAGATCAAACCAGCGAGTGGCACAACCAATGAGTCGTCCAAACTAGCACTTGCAGCTGTCGTTAGTGGCAGGCTGCAAGTCAAATGTAATGCGATTTTATCGCTCAAGGAGGCCTTTGTTGTCGTCTGTACAGACGACACAGTGGCTGAGAAACTACTTACCACTACTGCTCTACCACTCTACGAGACCAGGGATTTCTTGTCTTGACTTCCCCAGCACTGAGGGCCAGGAGAACTGTGTTCCTCAAGCGACTCGACAACCTTATCACTGTACAGGCCACTGAAGAAATCAAGTCATCTATCGAAGCAAAGAACTCTTGGGCCAAGGTGGACTTCATTACTAAAATACCCAATGCTTCATCCATGCTGAAGGTCACCTTCAGTGACGTCAACATGGCAGCCAGAGCTCTCGCTGAGGGCCTGGCTATTCACTTCTTCCACATCAACCCAGCCTTCATCGAAGCAGAGAAATTCCAACATATCTCAGTGCTATAATTGTTAATCATACCGACACACCACAAATGATTGTCCTACCAAGGACAAGAAGTTTTGCTCCACCTGTGGCTGTGAGGGTCATGACTTCAAGAATTGCACTACTGCTTCACCACCTAAATGCTTGAACTGCAAGAATGACCACCATACTCTTGCTGCCAGGTGCCCTACCAGAAGAGACATACTCAAGAAACAACAACAACAAAAGAAACCTAACCCACAAGCAACCACATATTCTGCTATCGCCAAGCTTCAAGCAGACACTACCAAGATACTACATGCCACGCAAGCTGCTCCCACCACTTCCCTGCCAGCACCTACTGGTGCGTTGAGAGGCATGTTTCAGCTTGTAGAGGCCCGCAAGTGCCTTACTAGCTATTGCATGCCTTGAGTGAATGTGTCCGTGTAAACGAAGAAGGTAGTCAAGATTAACGCCAAGGACAGTGACAGATTGTGTGATAGGGAAGTAAGTGCGGGTGTCAGCTGTTCTGAGTTCGACAGGTAATGGAGGATCACGTTTCCTGTAGTTAA
The DNA here is from genome assembly GCF_038502225.1 of Cherax quadricarinatus. Lineage (NCBI taxonomy): Eukaryota > Metazoa > Arthropoda > Malacostraca > Decapoda > Parastacidae > Cherax > Cherax quadricarinatus. The sequence goes on from NC_091362.1 coordinate 384,793, forward strand.
AATACGTAATGCTGGATTTTGCTGCATTGGTTTTGATCCACCATTTTTGTTCCCAGATGGCTATCCTGTCAACCTCATTTTGTGTTTTGTGTGTGAGTGTATCTATATTGGCATGAGTGATAAGTTGTGTAATGTCGTCTGCATAGGCTAGTGTGATGGAGTTGTGGTATACAGGTGTTGGAATGTCGTTAGTGTATAAAATGTAGAGGGTAGGGGAAAGGACAGATCCCTGGGGTACTCCAGCATTTAGTGTGAAGTAGTCAGAGTAACAGCCTTGGAATTTGATTCTCATGGTACGGCCGTCGAGGAAGTTGCAGAGGAGTTTACGAGTATTGAGAGGCAGGTTGAAGTTAGTGCAGAGTTTGTACTTGAGCCCTTCGTGCCACACAGTGTCAAAAGCTTTTTCAACGTCTTTTGCAACCAGGGCTGTCCTGTTTCTTTGTTTTGTGTTGATGTGGATGTAGTTGAGAATGATGTTAATGGCATCCTGTGTGGATCTGTGTGTTCTGAAGCCAAACTGGCCATCTGAAAGTAGAGAATTATGTTCCAGGTATCTGCGAAGGCGATGATTAATGAGTTTTTCAAAGAGTTTTCCTAAAGTTTCGAGGAGGCTGATAGGGCGATAGTTTCTAGGGTCAGAGTGGTCTTTATTGGGTTTAGGAAGGAGGATAGCAGTAGCAGCTTTGAAGAGGGAAGGGAAGTATCCAGAGGCAAGGGAGGCATTGAGGAGGTTTGTGTAGGCAGTAATGATAGAGTCAGGAAGGTGTTTCAGGATAATATGGTTTAGGCCAGAGGCACCAGGCGCCTTTGGAGGAAGGTGTCTGAGGAGAGTTTTAATGTCTGTGTTGGTGAAAGGAGTGTCGAGTTCTTGGGAGGAGGTAAGAGTGTCTAGATGTATGTGGCTGTCTGGTGTTGTTTCTTGTGTGTGTGCAGTGTTCCAATGTTCTATGTTCTGAATGTACTCACCTAGTTGAGGTTGCGGGGGTCGAGTCCGAGCTCCTGGGCGAGGTGGGTGAGGGTGGAAGATGTTCTCCCAGATGTGTTTGAAGATGTTGGTAGCAGCCTGTGGGTCTGAGATGTGTGTGTTGTTGTGGGTGATGTGTTTGAATTTGTTGGTGGGAGTAGTGCCTCTGATTTTTTTTGATAAAGTTCCAGAAGGCTTTAGTGTTTTTAATACGCTGCTTGTCTGCATGTTGTATTAGTTGTGACCAGTGATTGTTGTGGCCTTGGTCTAGGCTGTGTAAAATGTTGTTTCTAAGGTAAGTGAGATCTAATCGGACTTGATTAAATCTATGTGTGTTGTAGAGGAAGCGGTTGTGGTAGCAGATAATTAGTCTTCTTGTTCTGAGTGACGGTTTGAAGGAATAACGAGTGGTGTGAGTTTTCTTTGGTATTGCGATGTTGGCTGCTTGTGTAATGGTGTCCTGGATAAGATCAAGTTAAGTATCGATGTCAGAGATAGGTTTGTTGTTGTAGTCATAGGTGAGGTTAATATTGTCTATGTGTTGTTTGAAAGCATCCCAGTCAGCGTTCTTGTAGGAGAATGAAGGTGTGGTTGGAATGAGGATAGGGTTGGAGGAGATGTGTAAGATGGCTGGAATGTGATCAGAGCCTGTAATAGGGCCAGGTGAGATGTAATGTTGAAATAGAGAGCTGGCTCGGTTTGCCAGAACCTTGCATTTATCTACATTGAACTGCATCTGCCACTTTTCTGACCAAGAGTAGAGTTTGTCTAAATCCCCCTGAAGTTCCCTAACATCTACGTTTGAATCAATTATCCTACCTATCTTCGTGTCATCGGCGAATTTGCTCATATCACTAATAATTCTTTCATCAAGATCATTGATATATATTATAAACAACAACGGGCCCAAGACTGATCGCCACGTGTTACTGATCCCCATTCGGATTTAACCCTATTTATGGACACTCTTTGCTTCCTGTCTCTGAGCCATGATTCGATCCACGAGAGCACTTTTCCCCCAATGCCATGAGCTGCTACTTTCTTCAACAGTCTTTGGTGCGGAACTCTATCAAATGCCTTACTAAAATCTAAGTAAATAATATCAAATTCTTTATCGTGGTCAACAGCCTCAAAAGCTTTACTGAAGAAAGTTAATAAATTAGTTAGACAAGACCGGCCTCTTGTGAATCCATGCTGAGTATCATTAATCAAGCTATGCTTATCGAGATGGCTTCTTATAATCTGAGCTATAATTGACTCTAGTAATTTGCCTACAATTGAGGTCAGGCTTATTGGGCGGTAATTTGACGGTAACGACTTGTCCCATGTTTTAAAAATAGGAATTACATTAGCCATCTTCCACATATCAGACACTACACCTGTTTGAAGAGATAAATTAAAAATATTAGTTAATGGTTCACAGACTTCCATTTTGCATTCCTTTAGAACCCTTGAAAAAACCTCATCAGGACCCGGTGGCTTATTTTGCTTCAGTCGGTCTATCTGCTTCACAACCATTTCTCTAGTGACTGTGATGTTACATAATTTATCTTCTTCTGACCCACTATAAAAATTAATTACCGGAATATTATTAGTGTCTTCCTGTGTAAAAACCGAGAGAAAATAATTATTTAAAATCGAGCACATTTCATTCTCTTTGTCAGTAAGATGCCCATAGCTATTTTTAAGGGGACTTATCTTATCTCTGACTTTTGTTCTATAGACCTGGAAATTTTTTTTTGGGTTAGTTTTAGAATCCCTAGCAACTTTAATTTCATAGTCCCTTTTAGCTTTTCTTATCCCCTTTTTAATGTCCCTCTTAATGTCAATATACTGATTCATAAGATGACCCTCGCCTCTTTTGATACGCCTATAAATTCCTTTCTTATGCCCTAGTAGATATTTCAGCCTATTATTCATCCATTTTGGGTAATTTCTATTTGATCTAATTTCCTTGTAAGGGATAAACGTTCTTTGAGCAGCATGTATTGTGCTCAGAAAACTGTCATATTGATAGCTCTCTTCGTTACCCCAGTCAACAGATGATAAGTGTTCTCTAAGCCCATCGTAATCTGCTAAGCGAAAATCTGGGACTGTTACTGAGTTATCCCTACTATCATACTTCCATTCAATTCTAAATGTAATTGATTTGTGGTCGCTAGCACCCAGTTCCTCTGAAACTTCTAAATTATTAACAAGGGATTCATTGTTTGCCAGAACTAAGTCAAGCAGGTTATTACCCCTTGTAGGTTCTGTCACAAACTGTTTCGAAAAACAATCCTGAACTACTTCTAAGAAGTCGTATGATTCTAAATTCCCAGTCAAGAAATTCCAATCAATATGACTAAAGTTAAAGTCTCCTAGAATTACTACGTTATCGTGCCTTGTGGCCCTAACAATTTCCTCCCATAGTAGTCTCCCCTGGTCCCTATCTAAATTTGGGGTCGGTATATCACACCTAAAAATTAATTTTTCATGCCCCTCTGAAAATTCTATCCAAACAGACTCTGTATGTGTTACTTCAGACTTAATATCCTTTTTTATGCAACAGTTCAAACGATCTCGGACATACAATGCCACGCCACCCCCCTTCCCGATACTTCTATCTACTTGGAACAATTTAAAACCCTGAATGTGACATTCTGCAGGCATGTCCCGACTTTTTGAATTAAACCACGTCTCAGTAATGGCAAATATATCTATGTTACCTGCACTAGCAACTAGTCTCAACTTGTCCATCTTATTCCTAGCACTGCGACTATTTGTGTAATAAATATTTAAAGACCCTCCTCTCTCTTTACCCTTCCTGCTCCTTTCTGTTATTCCACTAAACCTATTACTGTCCTTGTCAATTAGTACCACTGGCTTTCCAATATCCACCTCATTTTGCCTATTACTAGTTCTCCTAGTACTCATATTACTACCCTGCGACTTCACAGTTTTCCCGCAAAAACCTATACCACTAACTATTCCTAGTTTAAAGACCTAACAGCTCCCTCCACTGCGTTGGCCAGTGCTCCCACCCCACACCTAGATAAGTGAACCCCATCCCTGGCATACATGTCATTTCTGCCATAGAAGAGGTCCCAGTTGTCAATGAATGTTACCGCATTTTCCTTACAGTATTTGTCCAGCCAGCAATTGACACCAATTGCTCTGGACAACCATTCATTTCCAACTCCTCTCCTTGGCAAAATGCCACATATGACACGTTTCCCACCCTTCCTCCTAATTATCTCTATTGCTGACCTATACCTGCTAATCAGGTCCTCACTCCTACGTCTGCCAACATCGTTGCCTCCAGCACTGAGACAGATAATAGGATTGCTCCCATTACCTCTCATGATGTCATCCAGACAGCTAACAATATCCTTCATCCCAGCCCCAGGAAAACACACTCTCTGCCTCCTACTCCTATCCTTCAAGCAGAATGCCCTATCCATGTACCTATTCTGGCTATCCCCAACAACAACAATGTTTTTACCTTCCTTGGCGTCGTCCGTCGTGATGCTCAGAGTAGTCGACTCACATTTGCTAGGTAGCATTACACCACTTGTAGAATTCGTCAAGACGTTCTCGATGGTCTTCGTTGGGGTTTCTAGGGATGTCTTACTCACGTCTGCCAATGCTTCTTTGGTGCTCGTTGTGGCATTCCCAGTAGAACACTCACATTCGTCAGGTAGCACCGAGAATGGGTTGGAAGTTTCCACGGTAGTCTTCTGGTTTCTCGTTGTTTCTGCCTCTCCAACCGTTTTCTTGATCTTCAGCTTGGTTCCATGTTGCCCGGCCACTGACCAATCTCCCCTCTTAACCTGGGGACTCACAACAGAAGGATTACTACGAATCCTCTTGTTCTCCTCCGTTAATCGCCGTATCTCCATCTTAGCAACTCTGAGCTCTTCTCTCAGCTGCTGGTAAAGTTGCTCTAGAGAGGGCATCCTGGTTCAGATTCACAGAGAGCACACAAACAGGTCTTGAGAGCACACGATATTTGAGCGTATTGTTCATCCGTTTAGAGTTCATCCATTTAGGTGTCCCGTAGCTCGATCGCTAGTGCACTCAGCTCATTCTGAAGTCAGGGGTTCGAATAAGACACCTGCTGTCTCTGTCCCTTTTCACCCCTCAGTTTAAAATAGGTACCTGGGTGTTAGTCGACTGGTGTTGTCCTGAGACAAAATTAACCTAATGCTCGAAACTAACCTAATGCCCGACATGCTCTGCATAACAAGAGGCTTTCTATACAGTAGTATGGCATTGTCCTCATCGCTCTCGGGCTGTGTGGACGTGCTGCGCAGACGCTCCTGATTAAGTTGGTCTTCCTGCGCAGTTTTCCTGTTTTGAGCAATCAAAATGGCGGATAGACATGGACGCCATGTAAATACTGTTTGTGTTGAGCTGGTACGTGGTACCCTAAGCAGTTCTACAATGCAGGTGATACTCCCTACGATTATCCGTGATGTGTATGGGATACCCAATGAAGAGCTGTATGGTGTGGCTGTTAACGGAGTAACAAGGATTTTCATCAAATTCATAAATGCTGGATTTTACTCAAGCATAGTCGACACGTACCAAGAGAAGAGGATGGCCGCGAATACAGCAGTGGAGGTATGTCTACATGATGTATCCAGCTATGTGACATATGTAAAAGTCAGAAATGTGCCCTTTGAAGCTACAGAGTATGATGTGGTAGCGGTATTCCGTCGTTATGGCAAGATTCATGCAGTGGAATTGGGAGTGTGGAAGGATGGGCCTTATGTGGGACTGCCTGAGGGATCCTTCAATCTGAAGATGATGTTACGGCAATCAATACCTTCGTATGTTTTATTGGAAGAGTTCCAAACGCAGGTCTACGTATACTATGCGGGACAGAGAAGGACATGAAGGCTGTGCGGATCATTTGACCATATGGCAGCCCAATGCCATAGGAAGCCAGGAGATAGGGAACAGATGCCAACACCGGTGGATCAGCAGTTGGGTCCTGTGGTGCCGGAGACAGGTGCGGCTGAAAGGCAGGCATTGCGCAGTTGGAGTGAGGAAGTGGATAAAGCAGAGGCGGAGATGGAATCATGTGGTATGTTACCGTTAGGGACGGGGCCAGAGCAGACGTCGATGGCGAGCAATGATGGTGAGCGTGTAATGCAACAGGATGGAATGCTGGATGAGGTTTTGAATACCTTCCTGAGTGAGGTGGAGGGAAGTCTGGATGATGGACACCACCTGTAAGAAGCCATTGTCACGAAATTATAAACTGGCCAGAAAATTATTGCCTTCATTGTCGCATAAATATCCGTTGTGCAATCGCAAAAAAAAAAAAAAAAAAAAAAAAAAAAAAAAAAAAAAAAAAAAAAAAAGCAATTGCAACTTGTATAATTACTACCACTTCAGAGTCATGTACTTATATACTTATTATATCTATGTGACTGATGGGTTAGTATTATACCCCTTTAAGAATATCTTATCATTTCACGTACACTTTTTAAATTACACCAAAGTGGTTGGGCCACTTACCTTTTATATCCTACCTCTCCCCCCCCTCCCACCCTTTTCCAATATTTTCATCCTTACCCATCCTTCTTCCTTACCCATCTTACCAAAGCTCTGGTCATAAGAAGAAGAAGAAGTGGACGATCATTGGAGGAGACAACAGACGCATCGGGACGTGGGGAGACCGTGTGTAATAAGGGCAAGGTGCACACGGTAGTGGCTGAGGTGCACAGAGAGTGCACGGAAGAGGAGGTTATGTGTGGAGACGGAGGTTCACGCAAAAGAACAGCTGGGGCGTCGGATATGGACGACGTCTTAACGCCCGGGCAGAGATCAGGAAAGAAGTCTTGGAGGCCCAGGTTGGATCTCCCGGAGAGTGGGTGTAGCGATACTGAAGTACTGAAAGGTTCAAAGGACAAGGGGAAGGGGTTGGGGGTCTGGACAGACCCGGTGCCAAACGTGGCTCTAGTCAGCAGCCAAGTCTCGCGGGTAACCTTCCAAGCCGGCGGGGCAAGCCGCCTTTACTGTCATAATTCAAGGTTGTAACGATTAATGTTAATGGCCTGAGAGCTGAGGTAAAAAGAGTGTGGGTAGAATAATTTTTAAGGAGATTTAATGTAGATATATGTTTCATTCAGGAGCACAATTATAAGTTTGGTTGTGAGTTGTCTTTGAAAAGACATGAGTTGTATGTGAGTGGCTCGTTGAGGTTGAAAGGTGGGGTTGCTGTGGCTGTAAATGAAACCAGTCCATTGCGTATTTTGGGGTGAGAGGAGGGAGAGTGGGGTGCAACGAGGGTTTGTTTTATAGGAGTGTATATGCCGGCGGATGGCAACGCACGAGTCACGGAGAACTTTGTGAGGGAATTTTTGATGTACTACTTAAGGGGATTACCTTTAGTCACTGTCATAGGGGGAGATTGGAATTGTGTTATTCGGGGAGTGGGATGTAGAACCGAGGGGGGCGGGGTGTATGTTGGGCATGTTACACAATGTGTTGGGAGATGTGGGGGTTTTGGATGTTGTGGGGAGAGGTGGTTGGCAGGTTGAGTATACGTTTGTCAGAAGGGGTTATGCTGCAAGATAAGATAGGATCTATGTAACGGAAGCTGTACGTGTGTTGGGAGTTAGGACTTTTGATGTGGGGTTTTCTGATCATAGGGCGGTTATGGCGGATCTTGATTGGGAAGGTATTGTTTGGATACAATCGTTTTTTTTGGAAATTAAATGCAAGACTCGTGAGGAGTGAGGAGGTGAGTATGGCGTTTGGGGAATGGTGGCAAACGTTTTGGGATTCTAGAGAGGTGGAGTCGTGTGTCTTAGAAAGGTGGGAAAGGCACACTAAGCCGGGTATTGCAGATTTTTATAAAAGGAAGGGAAGGGAAGAGGCAAGGTGGAGGTATGGGTTGCAAAATTATTTGGAATATCAACTAAATAGGTGTTATGAGGAAGGGGGGGCGGCAGTATGGAAACATGGTGCAACTCAGGGACAGGTTAGCGGAGTTACATAATGATAGATTTGATGCAGTACATGTAAGGGCGGGAATGGAGGCTGTGCTGTTATGGGATAAATCTTCGGGAAGTGTTTTGTGAGGTTTTAGGGTAAGACAGAAGGATTCGACTATTTTAAACTTGGATGTAAGTGAGGATATGGGTGGATATCATAAGGGGCAGGTACTAAATACTACAGAAGGCATGAGTAATTATGCTGATTTCTGGTTCCAAAGGAAGTGGGGGAAGGGGGAGGAAGGCGATGCTATTCAGGAGGTGTGGGGGCGAGAGAAAGTTAGGATCGTGTAGAGAGGAGGGCATGGAGATGGGAGGTGAGATTAGCATGGCGAAAGTTGAGGAAGCTGTGTTCAACATGAGTACTGGCAAGGCGCTGGGTAGAAATGGGATTTCAAATTATTTTTATAGAATTCAATGGGAGCACATTAAGTACTGTCTGGTGAAGGTCATGAATTGTATGCGACGGGAGGGACAGTTAGGACAGACACAGTGAACGGGAGTGGTCATATTAGTATGCAAAAAGCAAGAGGGAAGAGTATTGAGTGAGTACAGAGCTATTTCGCTAATGTGTGCCGACTACAAGATTTTTGCAAAGATACTGGGCAATAGGATGAAGAAGGTGTTAGGTGGGATTATTCATAAGGGCCAGATGGGTATTCCAGGAAGAAGTATGAAAGATGGACATGGCCACATTAGGGATTTTTTGGAGGGTTGCAATGGGGGTGGTCTTTCGGGTATTGATTGGGAAAATGCATATGACTGTGTGGATAGAAACTTTCTGAGGGCTAGTTTGTTGCATCTAGGTTTTGGCATGGGAGTGGTGAGGTGGGTTGATACAATGTATTCATCTGCAATGGTGCAGGTTCAAATTAATGGCAGGATGGGTAGGACTGTCAAGATGGAGAGGCGATTGAGACAGGGGTGTCCCCTGTCACAAATATTGTTTGCGTGCATACAGCATCCATTTTATGGGCTCGTTGAGGGGAGGGGGACTTTAAATGGGGTGAAGAATGGGTGTATAGATATGATGGGGTATGTGGACGATACCACTGCTCTGATAGCTGGAGTGGAGGGTTTGCGTATGGTGGAAAGAGTGTTGGAGATTTTTGGGAGGGCGTCTGGAATGCGGGTGAATAGAGCAAAATCAAGTTTGTTGGAGATGGGTTCCTGGCTGGGGGGGCTTAGGGTTGGAGTTTGGGTGGGAAGTGGTGGTTAGGCTAAAAATTTGTGGAGTTATATACATGGCAGATGCGCAGAAGGCTAGGCAGGTGAACTCGGAGGTGGTGGTGGAGAGGGCAGTAAAAAGGTTACGGAGTTTATGGGCGGGGGACGTCACCTTACAACAGCAGGCGATAATAGTAAATTCATTAGTTTATAGTAAAGTGTGGAGTATGGCTGTGGTGTATCCATTGCAGATTCAGGACGTACAGGAGATTCAGAGGAGGGCATTATGTTATGTTTGGGGTTTTGGGAGGGCATGGCTAAGCAAGGAGGTGGTGATGTCGAATATACGCAGCAGACGAGTAGGCCTTTTAGCGTTGGGGCCAAGGGTGGAGGCCCTATATGTGAAACAGAGGTTTGTTAGGGCGGGGGTCGGAAAGAGGGGTTAGAGTGGGGAAAGTGATGGAGGATGTGCGGAGATGGTGGAGTTGAAAAGAATTAATTAAATGAGAAGATATGCTGAGGTTATTGTTATTGATTAGGGAGGTGGCAAAACTTAGAGTGGGGCGTTTGGTGGCAATGAGCAGGAGGCCGGAAATCTTACAGGGGGTATCAGTTTATCCCTTGTATGATTGGAGGATGATATGGAATGACTTTCGAAAGCTTAAGTTAATGCCGAGAGTATGGGAGTTTGTATATAGATTTATGATGGGGATATTAGCATCGAAAGCTGTTTTGCATTCAGTTGGATTGGTGAGGGAACAGACCTGCGATCACTGTGGAGAACAGGAAACAGCTTTTCATGCGATTTCTGTGAAGAGTTGAGGGAGGTAAGGGTGTGGTTAGCGAAGGTTTTTAGGTTGATGGGTGGGGGTAATGTAGAGACCCTGCGAGCCTTACCATTAGAGGTACGCTGGGTTATGAGAAGTGAAAAGGGCGATTATGTATGTAGTGGCGAATTTTCTGTATATTTCCTGGGAAATGAGGGACACAGGGGGGGGGGAGAAATTAGAATTAGGGCAATTGCATATATAGAACGATTTGCAGAAACAAACTTATTTACGGGGGACAGTGTAGGGCACGTTTTCCAGAGACCTATTGTAAAATGGCCTCATTCATATGGCGAGCTAATTATACGTAAGGGACTGGTTTCCTTTATAAGCGGGTTGACATTAGTTTTAGGAGGGGGGAGTGTATGAGGTAATGTTTTTACGAAAGAATGTGTGGGTCGGGAAGGTATGTAACGAGTGGTGCTGTGTTGACATGTAAGTTTTGTGTGAAAGGTTTTAATAATTCCAGGATTGCATAAATTAGGGCCTTGTGATTAAAAGGGAGTTATAGAAGTCACTGTCCATGTTGGTCTACCATTATTTGCAAAGATATTTTTTTGGTACGTATTTTCGTAGTATTTATTGTAATTTTGAAGGAAATTTAATTCCTCTTAGATGATTTTTATATATGTATTTACATAGTTTGTTTTCACTCACTTTGTGTAATGGTATTAAGTTTCGTTGCTGCTGCAGGAATGGAACAAGAAAAACTGTGTGTTAAGTGTGGATGGCTTTGGATATGGATGTGCGTGTGTGTAAATGTAGTGTGTGGTGTGTGAAAGTAATGTTCTTAAAGATAAGAAAGCTCCCTTTGTTTGGCATTATTATGAAGAAATCAAGTTGAGTTGTAAGGTAAAATGGTGTCTAGGGTTAATTTATCTTTATGGCTTAGTTCATAATATACTAGAAGAACACTATAGTGGTTATAAAAAAAAACTCGGGTATAGTAATTTTTTTTTTTTTTTTTTTTTTTTTTTTTTTTTAGGGAAATATAATAATGTAAATACTTTTTGGGGTGGTGAGACAGTCCTTTGTCAAAATAGTAATGTAGCATCTGATGAACGTTAGTAAAAGTTTGTATATATGCCAATCTGTTGGAGATACTAGTTATTTTACTTTGGGGTGGAGGGGGGATATTTAAATAAAAAATTCTATGCCATGATCAATACTACCAATTTTATTGGTAATCGTCACAAGTGTTGGAAATATAAAATTAACAGTGTGTTATAGAATTAGTGATGGCTTTTGTAAGTTGGTATTCCTGTACAAACAAGGACTGGATTTTTTTTTTTTTACTTAATGTGACAAAATAAGTCATGATTTGTCTAGTTTGTGGCTATTTACTGTTGTGTTTTTTTTTTTTTTTTTTTTTTTTTGGGGGGGGGGGGGGATTGTGGTTATTTCTTCAAAGTGTGTAGAGGCGGGGGTGTTTACGACATCTGTGTTGCAGCACAGGTTCTTAATTCTGCATATTGCAGGTATTGAGTGACTGTTATGAGCTGTGCAGCGGGTGTTATTTTCATTAGTATTGATGTAGTATTGTTGCGTTGATTGTATATTGTGAGTGTTGTGAATGGACCGCTTGTGGCCATAATTTTTATGCTTTTATTCATCATTGTATTGTGATAAGTTTTAAATAAAATATAAAAAAAAGTAGTATGGCATTGATGTCAGCTAGGCCTGTATACCTTGTACATGTACTTGTAGTAAATAAAGATGTTTATTATTATTATTATTATTATTATTATTATTATTATTATTATTATTATTATTATTATTATTATTATTCGATGTAATTTCTTTACACGGAACAAATGTACTTTGAGCAGCATGCATAGTGTTTAGAAAGCTCTCCTATCGATAGCTCTCTTCGTTACCCCAGTTCACAGATGACAGATGTTCTCTAAGCCCATTGTAGTCTGCTAAAATCTGGGACCGTTACTGAGTTATCCCTACTATCACTTCCATTCAGTGCTAAAGTTAATTGATTTGTGGTCACTTTCGCCATGACTCTCTGAAATTTATAAATTATTAACGAGTGTTTCGTTGTTTGCCAGAACCAAGTAAAGGAGGTTATTTCCTCTTGCAGGTTCTGTAACAAACTGCTTAAAAAAAAAAAAAACAGTCCTGAACTACCTCTAAGAAGACGGTAGACTCTAAATTCCCAGTCAAGGAATTTCACTCAATATGACAAAAGTTAAATCCCCTGGAATTAGAAGGTTATCGTGCCTTGTAGCCCTAACAATTTTCCATAGTAGTTTTCCTCGGTCTTTATCCAAGTTTGGGGGACGGTATATCACGCCTAAAATTGATTTTTAGTGCCCTTCTGAGAATTCTTCCCAAACAGACTCACTCATTATGTGTTTCAGAATTTATACCCGTTTTCATGCAAGAATTTAAAGGATCTCAGACATAGAGTGCCACCCCACCCCGCTTTCCAATAGTTGTATCTACTTGGAACAATTTAAATCCCTGAATGTGACATTCAGCAGGCATGTCCCGATTTTTCATATTAAACCACATCTCAATTATCGCATAAACATCAGTCTTACCAGCACTTGCGCCTAATCACAATTCGTCCATCATATTTCTCGCACTACGACTATTAATATATTAAATGTTTAGAAAACCTCACTTATCTTTTCTCTTCCTGGTGATTCCCGTTCCTCCACCATCTCTGTTACTGTCCTTGTCACCTAGTGCCGCTGGTTTTCCAATATTCACTAATAACTCTACCTCATTCTGCTTATAGCTGGTTTCCTTAAAACTCACAATATCGCTACAATAGAATTCATCGATTTTCCACAAAAACCCATATCACTATCTATTTCTAATTTAAAGACCTAACAGATCCATGCACTGCGGTCGCCAGTGCTCCCACCCCAAACCTAGGTAAGTGAACCCCATCCCTGACATGCTTGTCATTTCTGCCACAGAAGAGGTCCCAGTCGACTATGAATGTAGGTGCATTTTCCTTACAGCGTTTGTCCAGCCAGCAATTAACACCAATTGCCCTGGACAACCATTCATTTCCGACCTCTCTCCTGGGCAAAATGCCACTTATCACAGGGTTACCACCCTTCCTTTTTATCTCAATTGCTCTACTCTTCCTGCTTATCAGGTCTTCACCCCTACGTCTGCAAACATTGTTACCTCCCACACTGAGGCAGATAATAAGATTGCTCCCATTACCTTTCATGATATTGTCTAGACGGCTCACAATATCCCCTATCCCAGCCCCAGAAAAACATACCCTTTGCCTCCTCTTCCTATCCCTAAAACAAAAAGCCCTATCCATAAACTTAACTGTCTCCAGCTAAAACACTGGAAGAGTTCGTCGTGACGTTCTCTATGGTCTTCGTTGGGATGGCCTTCATTGGAAAGGTCTTCGTTGGAGTTTCAAGGCATGTCGACTCACCCTCGTCTGCCAATGCTTCCTTAGTATTCGTTGTGACCTTCCCAGTAGACAACCCACATTCGTCGGGTAGCACCATAAATGGGTTTGTAGTTTCCACAGTAGACTTCTGGATCTTCGTTGTTTCTGTCACTCCAACAACCTTCTTGATCTTCAGCTTCGTTCCATGTTGCCAGGCCACTTACCAGGTTCCCCTCTTGATTTGAGGACTCACAACAGGAAGATTACTAAGAATCCTCTTGTTTTCCTCTTTCAATCACTGTATCTCGAGCTAAGCTACCCTAAGCTCCTCTTTAAGCTGCTGGTAAAGTTGCTCAGTGGAGGACATCTTGGTTCAGATTCACAGGCAGCACTAGACACTTCCTTCTAGGTTACCACTGAGCTAAGTGCAAGTTGATTGTTCTACCTTATTGAATTATTGACAGAATTGCGGCTAGCCAGGACTCGATCCATCGATATCATGCCCAGCCCTCTGAGAAAAGGACAAAGTACGCATCACTCTGTCCACTGGACCACAAATTCTCAAACACCACGTGCTCAGTACAAATGAATGTGCTTTTCATGGTGGGAGAACATACGTGGTTATGGAGCCTTAGAGACTAATTTCCAGCTCATCCTGTTTGGTGTACCAGCCTTCACGAGCAGTCTATATTAATGAAATCACGAAACAAATGATTTTGAATAATTAACAGAACTGTGTGAAGGCTGATTTTAAGAATTCCACTTTTTAAATATTTCAGTAAAATATCAAATATGTATTTACATGAATTAAGTTATGTAGCATCATCCTTGTTAGAGAATGCGTCGCTAAAAATATTTTGAAGCCAGTTACAAGAAGCATTCTTTAGTTTTGTTAAATAAAAAAAAAATATCACAATTTATTCAATAAAATTGGCAAACTGGGATTTATGTCACCCATTGGCAGCGTGAGCCTTATGTTCTGGACACCATATCACTGATGAAAATTTGAAGCCAATCAGATGAGTTATTCTCCAGTTATGTTAAGGATTCCAAAGATTCGTCGATTTTTTTACTGTCTTTGTTCACTATAATAATAAATTTGCCTGCCCGTAAGCGAAAATAAATAGGTACTATTCTGGCTCTATGGCACATTAGCCATTAAATATTAAAGCCATTCAGAAGAATTAAACTGAAAATTGATAAATTAGACACATGTGCAACCCTTGGGTATCTTTATTGAGGAAACGTTTCGCCACACAGTGGCTTCATCAGTCCATACAAAGGAGAAACTTGAAGAGCAGGAGGAGAATGAGGTAATCAGTCCCTCAACCTTGAGTCGATGTGGTCAGTCCATCAATCTTGAATAGAATACGGCATATGAGCGGAGAAGCAGCTTATAAACTGTATGGCAGGAGAGGTGCAGCAGTCGTAGGTGGTGTCACATTTGTTCAATGTGGAAGTAGGTCGTGCCCAAGAATTAGGCAAGCGAAGAATTCCTAAGTATTAAGATCCCAAGAAGTTGCAGTGTCTGACAGGATTGTAGATGAATGGTTCAGAGAACCGACACGACATGTGTCTAATTTATCAACGTGTCGGTTCTCTGAACCATTCATCTACAAACTGAAAATTATTTAATGTGGTTCAATAAAATTTTAATTATTTTGCTCATAAGATCAAATCTTCACCTGCACATTTAAATCTCTGACCTCTTTGTATTTTTTGGCACCTTAGCATCTAAACTCTGCGACTGAGGATTCTGGAAGTTATCTGAGTATTCCAGGAAATTGACAATGGGATCAACAACTTTGGTCATAGGGCACATGAACATGCCAGTTGTTCCAAGACTTTGTTCGTCGATGTATAAAAGGTAAACAGGAAAAATAAAGGGAATGTAAATAGCGTGCTAAAAATATCTAGCCAAGACAAGACCCGTAGCAATGGTTTTATGATGGAAAGCACTGGTTTGGTAATAGAGTTGTGGATGAGTGGAACAAAATCCCGAGTACCGTATAGAAGCTAAGACGTTGTGTAGTTTTAAAAATAGGTTGGATAAATACATGAGTATTGTGAGTGGATGTGAGTTTGACCTGAGGCTCGTGCTAATAGGTCTGATGCCGTGCCCCTTCCTTAAGTGGATGTGACCTGACCTGACTAGGTGGGTCATTGGTTTAATCCCGGAAGTGACTTTGGACCTGCCTCTCATGGGCCAGTAGGCCTTCTGCAGTGTTCCTTCTTTCTTATGTTCTTATGTTTTTAAGTGTTAAATATTTAAAGTTATTAGGGTAATAAAATCTAAAAGCTGTAGGAAGGAAAAAATGAAATAAAATATGGCAACCTCGAAATAATACCTCTTCGTGGATATCAAATTACTTCCTTACTCACATTAACTTTAAAAGCTGATACATTTTACTAAGAAAAAATTTTGGATTTATTTTGGCTCCTATTGGCTCCAACTTGCCATGCTTTTTGCAAAAGAAACTAAAAAAAATTGAAATACTGATTTTCATACGATTATTTCTGAGTGCCGTATCTAATTGTCTTCACCTTTTAAAGCTGACTGGTTAATGTCACAAATTCTGACTGGCTTCAGACTTAATGTGCTGCACATTAGTCCCCCTGAGAGAACAAAATAATTTGTCTAGTTTGATTATAAGCTACTGTTCTTTAGTTGAAGGTTTTTATTCGCATCTACGTGATAATTTGTGAATAACAAATGTGAGTCGCTTCATGCACTCAAGGGTGATGCATATCTGCATTGTAAACCTTTGCCAAACTTTCCATTAATCACCTTGAATGATTTGACATACAGGGATACCAGGGTTATGACATACAGGGATACCTTTCTGTGATACCGTACACCATCAACAATAAATATCAAAATGTCATACAATACCGACAGGTTGGAAGATAAGACACACAGGCAACATTTAGGCATCTTTATTCCGAAAAGTTTCGCCTACACAGTAGGCTTCTTTAGTCGAGTACAGAAAGTAGGCAGGAGCAGTAGAGATGTGAAGACGATGTAATCAGTCCATCACCCTTGAAGACGTAGATCTGAGGTTGTCAGTCCTCAGCCTGGAGAAGAATTCTGTTTCATAGTCTGAAACACATTGTTTCAGACGATGAAACAGAATTCTTATCAAGGCTGAAGACTGACAACCTCAAATCTACGTCTTCAAGGGTGATGGATTGATTACATCGTCTTCACATCTCTACTGCTCCTGCCTACTTTCTGTACTCGACTGAAGAAGCCTACTGTGTAGGCGAAACTTTTCGGAATAAAGATGCCTAAATGTTGCCTGTGTGTCTTACTTGCCACCATCGATAATATAATATTCTTTGAACATATTGGAAATAATATTCTTAAACATAAACACAAAATATTTTGAGAAAAAATCGAAACAGGTGAAGAAAAGGACCTTCGGGCAATATTAAACATCAACCTCGAAAATACCAAGAAATACCTGAGGGCGATCACAATGGTTTCAGAACTAGCAACTTCGAGCACAAAACACCAGTGACTATACCAACACTCTGCAATTCGCCTCCAGTTTTGGTCTCTAAATTACATAAAAGAATTTGATATTGTAAAAAGAGTACAGAGAAAAGCCCCATAGTTCGTACAATCACTCAGAAACTAACCTAATGAAGAAAGACTCAGAAAACTCACTGTTGCATCTCAAGGAAACGGACTCTTCGAGGAGATCGTATTCAGACTTTTAAGACACAATAGCTTCGACAAACTACGACAAGAAGAACTATTTCAGATGCTGAATTAGACCTTAATTCGATACAATGGAATACAACTGGGAGAAAAGTGATGCTCAGCGAACGTATGCAGTGGTCAACTTGCCAACAGAATTATATCAGAATTGAAGAAATACCCATTAATGTCCTAAACGCAAAAACAATACAGTCATTCGAGATCTAGTAGGGCAAGCACCTTAAAGCATAGAAGATGAGCTTCATGAGCCTTGAGGATCATATACTCAAAATACTTCAGTCACGACTACTGGACAGTCAAGGTCATTACAGTCAGCAAACGTATTAATAAGTTACAGTGACCAGTATGGTGAAAGAAATGGTGAGTGGTTGCCATAGGCGCACGCTGCCTCACCCGGTCACGTATCAAACCTTCATTAAACTCACATGTAACCAATACGGACTGTATTAAATATTCACTGAATGGCATATTCTGAGGTTAAGAGATTCCTGATGTATATTCAGCCACTACATGATGAAGATCAGTTGACAACAAGGCAAACGAATCAATAACATTTGTAATGGAAGACATAGATCACTGTGCACAAATTACCAACAAATATGAGAATGAAACTTATGACGATGTTTCATTCTGACTTGGATCACAAATAAGTTACTCAGAGAAGCGAGTTGGGAAGTGAAACAATATATACGACACAAGGGCGGGGACAGGAAGTGGTAGTTGTAACAGAAAACGTCCAGGTGATGGATATTTTTGTTTAAATTAGGGTAGGGCTGTGATAATGAGTGGGAGTTTGTTGAGACCCGGTAAGCTGTTAGTCAGGTGGAACTCACTTCGATACGGATTTCCACTTGCTCTGGTAAGACTACATTTTTGGACTGTGAAATGGTGATTGTAATCACCATACGTACTGGTGACATAATTAATATTTTACTCTTGTTGTAGCCTTCAGCGTTATCATCTCTCCTGTACATATTTAAATATTTTATTTTGTATTTCTCAGGCTAAAGCGCTTGCGAATTATTAGTTGATAATTTACTAGAAGTGTTTCCGCACCTCCAGCACTCTCCATCAGACAGCCACTGCTGTGAGCGGAGCGTGTTAAGGGAATCTACTTCAGTCATTCGTTATCATCTAGTGACACTAACAAGTCATTGTCAGCAGGGGGCTACTCACCTTCCTGAAGACGAGTACCACCTGTCTCAACCATATGTGGCTCCACCACACTACAACACTACTATATAATTTAGCTTTATTACCTCTTGAGACAAGAATAAATACTATTCTGATTATAATTGCCATTTAATTTTATTTATTTTAATTTTATTTACTTAATTTTATTTATTAAATTTTGTTTATTAAAGTTATAATTTTTTTTAATTCATAACGGAGTTTTGAAAAATCCCTGACAATAATATTTAAAGAAATAATTGCAAAGAGTGTAGCATAAGCCGATAAATAGTATAGCAGCAAAAAATAGTGAAGGGAGAACAAGAGAAAAGAGGAGCTCTACGTGAGCTACTGGCCCAACCCCCTGGGCAGTAGCCCACTGAATGGCACATTCAGTGAGCTTGAAAGGCAATGAAAAAACAGGAAAAATGAAGTAGGGAGAGGAGACATAGGTAACGTCAAGTTACGAGTGTTCTGAAGTTTAGAGTATTTGTCAATATACTGAGGAAGGAAAGCATCTACAGAGACAAAGTCATGATTCATATTTGGAATGTTGTGAATAGAGGATGCGACAAGACGACGTTTGTAAAGGCTAGAAAGCAGATGAAAGCGTTGTTAGTGTAGGCAAGGTAAACACTTTTTTTGTGCTCTTTAAATCTGTCAGTAAGAATGTGGCCAATTTTTTCAAAGAATTAGAGAGGATAAGACGAAATGAAGCACACAACGGAAGCATCAGTGGCGGGAGTAGACGTAGGAACAAAATTACTATGAAAGATATTAGTTTGAGCAAAACTGAGTTTGGTATTTGAAGGACGGAGGGTACCGTTAAGATTTAGGGGACTGAAAATATAGGGAGGAAAAGAAGAGATTTCACAGAAGAAGACAATTTGGGAGAGTAGCGAAGGCATATGAAGTCGGGAAGATAGCCGAGGCGAGAGAACGAGCTGGAAAGAGTAGAAATTTCTGGGTCATGAGACTGAGGGTTACAGATGTCGAAGGCACGGAGAAAGAGAGAAAAATGAGCACTGTTCTTGAGACCGGGAGCATGGTAAGACAAGTAGTGAATATACATGCCACTGAGCACAGGCTTCCGATAAACGGAAAAAGAAAAGCCTGTCGCCGAGCGATGGATATACACATAAAGGAAAGGAAGCAAAGAGTTACAATTCTATTCGGTTTTGAATTTGATGGAAGGAGCATGTTTGTTAAAGGCATCGAAAACAGGTTGGAAGATACGAGTCACATGGCCAAAGACCAATGACGTCGTCATAAGTTTCCGTCTTCTAAGTACGGGTTATTTGTGTATTGTCCCAGCCACAATATTATGACATTTTTATTCTCTATAGAGAAATCTGAGTGTCAAAGCAGAAGTGACGGAACTCAAAAGTTGAAATACACAGATACATACACAGTTCTGTGTATGACAGTAGAGAAACAGTATCAACTTTGTAAATATAGTTAAAGCCCGCCTCCTCCATCCATCCTGTAAATTCCATGGCATTTTTACAAATTTATGTTTAATAGTTTTCCCCTTTCTTTATGGCGCATGGGAAGAGAGCCTTCTACGTTTCTGTTCTAGACTCACACATCTAGATATTTCATGATGGACCTTAATCTAGGTAGGAAAGGTAGGACTTCTACGGAAATAGCTTCGTCGCTGCTACTACATCTACTATTACTGCTGCTACTACTACTACTACTAATACTACTACTACTACTATTACTACTACTACTACTACTACTACTACTACTACTACTACTACTACTGCTGCTGCTACTACTACTACTACTACTACTGCTACTACTACTACTACTACTACTACTACTACTACTACTACTACTACTACTTCTACTGCTACTGCTACTACTACTACTGCTACTACTACTACTACTACTACTTCTACTTCTACTGCTACTACTACTACTACCCCTATTACTACTACTACTACTTCTACTGCTACTACTACTACTACTCCTACTACTACTACTACTACTATTGCTACTACTACTACTACTTCTACTACTACTACTACTACTACTACTATTACTCTTACTACTACTACTACAACTTCTACTGCTACTACTATTCCTACCCCTACTACTACTACTAATACTCCAACTACTCCTACTGCTAACTGTTGCTACGATTTCTTTTACTACTACTATTACTACGATTAGTAGTACCTCTTTTACTCTCACTTCTTTACTTCTGCTGCTGTTACTACTGCTTTACTTCTGCTACTATCATTAATACCAATGCTACTGCAACGAATATTCATTCTATTAATGCTTCTGCTCCAACTGTTTTCACTATTACTGCTACTACTGCAACTACTAATTTACTGCTACCCTCTTCTGCTTCTTTTCCCCTCCGTCTTCCTAATGTGTCTTCCCCACTTCTCTGCTCTTTCTTGATCGGTTATTACTTCAGGGCGGTCCAGGAGGAGCTGAAACATCGTCAAAGATTTCTCTCTTATGTATCAGTTATTTCTGAGATAATGTATAAATTAGCTGTTGAAGGCTGAAAGGGTAGGGTTTGTACTAGGAAGGGTTGCTAGAAGGGGTGTGATGGAAGGATGGGTTGGAGTTATACTAGGAAGGGTTACTGGAAAGGGTGTCTAGGAAGAGGGTAGGGGCTGTTTTAGGAAAGTTTAGAGGAAAGGATTTAAATGAAAGAAGGGTAGGGGTTGTAATAGGAAGGGTTCCTGGGAAGGGTGTGATGGAATGAGGGGTAGGGGTTGTACTAGGAAGGGATACAGAGGGTGTGAAGGAGTTTTTAGTTTTAGAGGCTTAAGCATAAGTAAGCGTGTGTGAACGTGTGAATGTCTTAAAACGTGGTGATTGAAAACATGTGGTTTTAGGGATGTTACATACCTTTGAAATGTGAACAAGATCTTAGTTATGAAGTGGTTCGAGGGAACCGGTTAGCCTTATTTTAGTCCTGGTGGTGGGAAGTACAGTGTCTGCGATCTGAAAGAAAGGAAGGTAAGTCATTTGAACTACAGTATCTGAGGTAGGTATGTCAATTGAACTACAATATCTGAGGTAGGTATGTCAATTAAACTACAATATCTGAGGTAGGTATGTCAATTGAACTACAGTATCTGAGGTAGGTATGTCAATTGAACTACAGTGTCTGAGGTAGGTATGTCAATTGAACTACAGTATCTGAGGTAGGTATGTCAATTGAACTACAGTGTCTGAGGTAGGTATGTCAATTGAACTACAGTATCTGAGGTAGGTATGTCAATTGAACTACAGTGTCTGAGGTAGGTATGTCAATTGAACTACAGTGTCTGAGGTAGGTATGTCAATTGAACTACAGTGTCTGAGGTAGGTATGTCAATTGAACTACAGTGTCTGAGGTAGGTATGTCAATTGAACTACAGTATCTGAGGTAGGTATGTCAATTGAACTACAGTGTCTGAGGTAGGTATGTCAATTGAACTACAGTGTCTGAGGTAGGTATGTCAATTGAACTACAATATCTGAGTATGTATGGCATAATAGCTGTTGAATGAATAACTGCGAATATTTGCTCTTTTTTTGTTCATCCATCGTTAGTGAAGGACTGCCTATATGGTAGAAAAAAAAACAATCTCTCGCTCAACAGATTCAACATTTCACGAGTACTGTATTTGACTTTTGATATATACAATCAGTAAGTTTCCATAAACTTAAAGCAGAAAGGCTTAAAGCCAACACCAAGATTATCTTATCCATTGATTCGTACTCAGATTAAAATCTACATTTTTAAGTTACTGTTATCATGGTAATGCTATTTGTCATTGATTTATCTGCATAAAATCCTTGAAAGAGAACCATACAACTTAAATGAAATTTCTAATATATTCCTACACCTGATCAGTATTACCAATGTGTTTCAACAGGATTAGAAAGAACTTGTCTATGGGCAAAAGTGCCGAATGTTTTATAAGAGATGAGTTCATGGATCACTTAAATTAACCTTAACCTTAATAAAACTGCCCTAATGATCCAAGGGTCAATGTTCCTGTTAAATATTATTACAAAGTGGTATTGAGAAACAAGGAATAGTTGAAAAGGGATTCAGTCTCTCTTAGTCGCCCAATTTTTCTTACCTGTATTTCATAGCGATGGTGTAAAGTGTTAGTGTTATCCCAGTGATACTGTTTTTTAACAGGGAATTAAGCAAAAAGAAACAATCGCAAGTGGAGTGGTTCTCATTTTCTGGGCCCCATGTTTTCCTCTAGGAAGCGTGTCTCTTGCCTGACGTCTTCCTTCAAGATTATTAAATGTGATATGTATGTAAGAACGAAACAAATGTATATTACACTTGCAATATTATTATATATTTCGCATGCAGTCAGCTGTTGTTCGAAACAAAAAAAAAAACAGACGAATTACATGTACGCAGGCACTGTTGAAAAGAAATATACTGGATCTTATCAGTTACATTTATTATCACTGTAAAACGAAAAAGATATATTTCATTACCATTTTAATTCTTCCGTTACAAATAATCTTTAGTGCAATTTAACTGCATAAAAAAGAGAGAGAGAGAAAAAAAGCGAAGAACAAGAATACTTCTTGAAATTGACGATACTGGCACTTTCATATAGAACTCTTGTTATATTTCCTGATGTTTGGCTGATTACGAATTGAATGTATCTATCAGTGTTCTCATCAAGGTTGTTTCTATGTTGTGGTTGACTATCAACTAGTGTTAAAAGTTATATGTAATACACATACATACGTCGAAGAAAATAGTGCGTTAATTAAATAGCCGGTAGGCTTTCATTCCCCTACGCTGGTAACTACATGACACAAGATATAAAACTTTTATAAGAAATTCGTAAGGTAACCCTTTGTTAGTGAAGAGATGATGCTGAGCTCAGAGAGAAGACTAAGAGTTATTATTTACTTATTGCAAATGACCAACCTACTTTACCTTAACACACACAAGAAGCCTATTAAGCTATTATTTCTCAGATTTCAGCACGTTAAAAAAAGGCAAATTTTCATTATTATATAGTTTTGCTTTTGTAGTTATTTCATTAGATCAAAAAAATTACTTCCATATTATTCAAGAATTCAACAAGATATTGTGGAATCTTCTCTTATTAAGTATGATGCACATTTTAAGTTTGAGTGTCCTTGGATCAGGAGAAAAACATGTAGTTCAGCTGCATGCGTGATTCTTTGTTGGATCGCTGGCTCAAGTGGTAAGGCGATGAGTACATTGTGCTGTCTCTGGAGGCGGTATAAGGTTCGTAGGGGCGAGTCCTGGAGTGCTGCAGTTTGGTAAATGATACACACACACACACACACACACACACACACACACACACACACACACACACACACACACACACACACACACACACACACACACACACACACAAACACACACACATATTATTTTTTTTATTATCACACTGGCCGATTCCCACCAAGGCAGGGTGGCCCGAAAAAGAAAAACTTTCACCATCATTCACTCCATCACTGTCTTGCCAGAAGGGTGCTTTACACTACAGTTTTTAAACTGCAACATTAACACCCCTCCTTCAGAGTGTAGGCACTGTACTTCCCATCTCCAGGACTCAAGTCCGGCCTGCCGGTTTCCCTGAACCCCTTCATAAATGTTACTTTGCTCACACTCCAACAGCACGTCAAGTATTAAAAACCATTTGTCTCCATTCACTCCTATCAAACACGCTCACGCATGCCTGCTGGAAGTCCAAGCCCCTCGCACACAAAACCTCCTTTACCCCTTCCCTCCAACCTTTCCTAGGCCGACCCCTACCCCGCCTTCCTTCCACTACAGACTGATACACTCTTGAAGTTATTCTGTTTCGCTCCATTCTCTCCACATGTCCGAACCACCTCAACAACCCTTCCTCAGCCCTGTGGACAACAGTTTTGGTAATCCCGCACCTCCTCCTAACTTCCAAACTACGAATTCTCTGCATTATATTCACACCACACATTGCTCTCAGACATGACATCTCCACTGCCTCCAGCCTTCTCCTCGCTGCAACATTCATCACCCATGCTTCACACCCATATAAGAGCGTTGGTAAAACTATACTCTCATACATTCCCCTCTTTGCCTCCAAGGACAAAGTTCTTTGTCTCCACAGACTCCTAAGTGCACCACTCACCCTTTTCCCCTCATCAATTCTATGATTCACCTCATCTTTCATAGACCCATCCGCTGACACGTCCACTCCCAAATATCTGAATACATTCACCTCCTCCATACTCTCTCCTTCCAATCTGATATCCAATCTTTCATCACCTAATCTTTTTGTTATCCTCATAACCTTACTCTTTCCTGTATTCACTTTTAATTTTCTTCTTTTGCATACCCTACCAAATTTATCAACCAATCTCTGCAACTTCTCTTCAGAATCTCCCAAAAGCACAGTGTCATCAGCAAAGAGCAACTGTGACAACTCACACTTTATGTGTGATTCTTTATCTTTTAACTCCACGCCTCTTGCCAAGACCCTTGCATTTACTTCTCTTACAACCCCATCTATAAATATATCAAACAACCACGGTGACTTCACACATCCTTGTCTAAGGCCTACTTTTACTGGGTAATAATTTCCCTCTTTCCTACATACTCTAATTTGAGCCTCACTATCCTCGTAAAAACTCTCCACTGCTTTCAGTAACCTACCTCCTATACCATACACCTGCAACATCTGCCACATTGCCCCCCTATCCACCCTGTCATACGCCTTTTCCAAATCCATGCCACAAAGGCCTCTTTAGCCTTATCTAAATACTGTTCACTTATATGTTTCACTGTAAACACCTGGTCCACACACCCCCTACCTTTCCTAAAGCCTTCTTGTTCATCTGCTATCCTATTCTCCGTCTTACTCTTAATTCTTTCAATAATAACTCTACCATACACTTTACGAGGTACTCAACAGACTTATCCCCCTGTAATTTTGGCACCCCTTTTGTCCTCTTTGCCTTTATACAAAGGAACTATGCATGCTCTCTGCCAATCCCTAGGTACCTTACCCTCTTCCATACATTTATTAAATAATTGCACCAACCACACCAAAACTATATCCCCACCTGCTTTTAACATTTCTGTCTTTATCCCATCAATCCCGGCCGCCTTACCCCCTTTCATTTTACCTACTGCCTCACGAACTTCTCCCACACTCACAACTGGCTCTTCCTCACTCCTACAAGATGTTATTCCTCCTTGCCCTATACACGAAATCACAGCTTCCCTATCTTCATCAACATTCAACAATTCCTCAAAATATTCCCCCCATCTTCCCAATACCTCTAAGTCTCCATTTAATAACTCTCCTCTCCTATTTTTAATTGATAAATCCATTTGTTCTCTAGGCTTCCTTAACTTGTAAAATGAAAGGGGGTAAGGCAGCCGGGATTGATGGGATAAAGATAGAAATGTTAAAAGCAGGTGGGGATATAGTTTTGGAGTGGTTGGTGCAATTATTTAATAAATGTATGGAAGAGGGTAAGGTACCTAGGGATTGGCAGAGAGCATGCATAGTTCCTTTGTATAAAGGCAAAGGGGATAAAAGAGAGTGCAAAAATTATAGGGGGATAAGTCTGTTGAGTGTACCTGGTAAAGTGTATGGTAGAGTTATAATTGAAAGAATTAAGAGTAAGACGGAGAATAGGATAGCAGATGAACAAGGAGGCTTTAGGAAAGGTAGGGGGTGTGTGGACCAGGTGTTTACAGTGAAACATATAAGTGAACAGTATTTAGATAAGGCTAAAGAGGTCTTTGTGGCATTTATGGATTTGGAAAAGGCGTATGACAGGGTGGATAGGAGGGCAATGTGGCAGATGTTGCAAGTGTATGGTGTAGGAGGTAGGTTACTGAAAGCAGTGAAGAGTTTTTACGAGGATAGTGAGGCTCAAGTTAGAGTATGTAGGAAAGAGGGAAATTTTTTCCCAGTAAAAGTAGGCCTTAGACAAGGATGTGTGATGTCACCGTGGTTGTTTAATATATTTATAGATGGGGTTGTAAGAGAAGTAAATGCGAGGGTCTTGGCAAGAGGCGTGGAGTTAAAAGATAAAGAATTAATCTCAGAAGGCTCGTAGTTTGGAAGTTAGGAGGAGGTGCGGGATTACCAAAACTGTTGTCCAGAGGGCTGAGGAAGGGTTGTTGAGGTGGTTCGGACAAGGGGCTTGGACTTCCAGCAGGCATGCGTGAGCGTGTTTGATAGGAGTGAATGGAGACAAATGGTTTTTAATACTTGACGTGCTGTTGGAGTGTGAGCAAAGTAACATTTATGAAGGGATTCAGGGAAACCGGCAGGCCGGACTTGAGTCCTGGAGATGGGAAGTACAGTGCCTGCACTCTGAAGGAGGGGTGTTAATGTTGCAGTTTAAAAACTGTAGTGTAAAGCACCCTTCTGGCAAGACAGTGATGGAGTGAATGATGGTGAAAGTTTTTCTTTTTCGGGCCACCCTGCCTTGGTGGGAATCGGCCGGTGTGATAATAAAATAATAAAATAAATATATATATATATATATATATATATATATATATATATCTATATATCTATATATATATCTATATATCTATATATATATATATATATATATCTATATATATATATATATATATCTATATATATATATATATATATATATATATATATATATATATATATATATATATATATGTATATATATATATATATATATGTATATATATATATATATATATATATATATATATATATATATATATATATATATATATATATATATATATATATATATATATATATATATATATATATATATATATATATATATATATATATATATATATATATTATATATATATATATATATATATATGTTTCCTTCATACCTATATTCCACTCGTCTGTGCAAAAGTGTCCTTCATACATACATTCCACTTGTGTGTGTCATTGTTTCTCTCACTTCTTATTCTCATCTTGTCGATGTTTTTTTTCAGGTTTATACTTTGTCTGTCTGTACGATTGTTTTAATCTCTCCCTCTCCCTCAAAAATCTTCTTCTGTGTCAATGTCTCTTTGTCAGCTCTTCTAACGTTTTCAATATATTTACAAGAATTATTACTTGAAGCTAAATAATTACTTCAGTTCTGATCAGAGAATCCAAGAACAATTTTGGTGCCATTATTTGGAGGAATTTATCTATAACATTAAAAAATGTGATCGTCTTACAGACTTTCAGGAGTGCGGAGACAGAGTTATGACTCCTAAAATATTCACTCAAGTGGAGTCTAGTATGTTCGTTTTATGTACCATAACTAACATGCGGAAATGTTTACTCCCTGGAAAGCTCTTCAGCAGCAACTCGTTTAGATTAATGTGTAATTCGGGAAAGTGAATGTTGATATTATATTGCTCTCTCAATGACAGTCAGTTTAGTGTATAGAGAGATGACTGGCGCCTACACCACTCTTTATTATAACAAATATTGAAAGGTTGTTTACTAAACTTTGTTGAGCATATTTCTTCAATATACGTCAAGCCCATATTAATCGAAATATTTAAGAGTAACTGAAGATTTTGCTAAGTTACGAAGTATATTGACATAGAGTTGGTCATTTCTCTTTTCGTTGTATTAAAATATTGCTGAAAAAAAAAATTAGATTTCCGTAGCATGTGTTCACCATCATTATGATGTTTCTGTTACCGATGATAAACGTAACTTTGTTCATCATGACGATGGTGCATGTGTTGAACATGATAATGGTATCTCCGCTCACGATGAATATGGTGTCTGTGTTCTGTGATGAACATAACTACTGTGTCTGTGTTCATTATCATGAATTATGGTGTCTTTGTTCATTATCATTATTGGGCCCATATTCTTTATGACGATGGTGTCTGTGTTCACAACGACGGTGGTTAATGATGCAAGATCGAGTCTCCCGCTGCAAGAGACCGGGGCTCGGCTCACTTGTCAGACAGATACTTCGTGGCCCTTTGTGTTAGTCTCAGGTTTTTTTCCTGCGAGATCGCGAATGTGGAAGTTACCGAGATGTTAAGGGACAAGTTGGGAGGGAAAATTACATTCACCGTTGATCTGGGTCTTCTACAGCAAAGTCAAAACTCTCAAAAGCCTGAGCGACTCCTGCTCAAATAAGGTATCCTTGTGTTCCACTAGCCTAGCTCTCATTACCTCTGTTGCCGCAAACGAAATGGAACAGAGATCGGCATAAGCTTCTAAAGTAAATAATCTAATTATATAAATTAGCGTTGAATATTTGATGTATGTAAATCAGAAGAGGATTTAGGGACAAATGCATACAAGCATACATGCATACGTACATGCATGCATACATACATTCATGCATGCACGCATACATATATGCATGCATATATATATACGTACATGCTTGCATACATATTCATACATACATACATACATACCTACATACATACATACATACATACATACATACATACATACATACATACATACATACATATATACATACATACATACATACATACATACATACATACATACATACATACATACATACATACATACATACATACATACATACATACATACATGCATGCATACATACATACATACATACATACATAAATACATACATACAAAGACGCATGCATACATGCACACAGCGAGGATACAAAGACGGAAGGGACACGAAAAAGTCAAGGATGGAGCCGGGCAGGGGAACCCAGACTCAGGAGGAAGAGCAAACACAACTTACCTCAGAACCACCTACAGAAGAAACTCATCACCTACAATCTAATTGCAACAAAGCAAACCAACCCAAAACAACCTACACTCTGTACCCACAGCTTACCCCCATCCCCACCACGACAAACACCACAAACTCCACCTTAACAGCAACCTCCCATAACATACTGCCTGGTTCCCCCCTCCCCCAACCCACACAAACCCCCCACACCACAGTTTTAGAAAAGAAGCTGGAGGTATGGTACACCAATGAAAATGGAATAACAAATAATTGTGAGGAATGTCATGATATTAGATCCTGAGGAGAAAGAGAGGGAATAGATGGGGCAGAGAAGCTGCACTGCTCATCAAAAACCAGGGAAGATATGAGGAAATGGACAGAATGGAAGCAAAGGGATACATAGTAGGAACGCTTCAGACTGGGGATCCCAAGGTGGTGATTACAGTGATATATAACCCACCACAGAATAACAGGAGGTCAATACAAGAATCTGATCAGAGCAACAGAGCAAAGGTGGATACACTGAGGTGGCGAGAAGGGCGAGTATGGGTACGGCAAAGTTATTACTTGTGGATGATTTCAGTCACTAGGAGATTGACAGAGAAAACCTGGAGCTACATGGGGGACCAAAAACGTGGAGAGCTAATATGATAGCTGGTACTGGAAAACCCCATGCATTAACAAGTTAGGGACAATACCAAAGAGTGAGAGAGGAGAGGAGAGGATGAGTCAGCAAGGCCTGGACCTCACGTTCACCTTGATTAGTTCAAACATCGAGGACATCACATATGAAAGGCCTCTCGGACCTTGTGATCACTTGGTCCTGAGCTTCAAATCCATTGTGGAGTTTATTAATAGTAGAGACTGAAGCCACATGAGAAGGATGGGAGAATCCAAACTACAAAAAAAGGGGACTACACAGGCATGGAGAAATTCTTGCATGAGGTACAGTGGGGAAGAGAACTGGAGTGAAACACAGTGAATGAAATGATAAAATATGTGACCACAAAATGAAAGGAGGCTGAAGAGAGGTTTCAACCCAGGTACAACAGATGCAATGGGAAGACCTAAATTAACCCATCCTCTATCCGGAGGTGCGGAGAGGCTAAAGTTAAGTGCACTAGAGAATGTAAAGATTATAGAAAACAAAGAACCCAGGAAAATAAGAGGAGGTGAAGAACCAGAACCCGAATATGAATGGATAGGGAGGTAGGCCCAGCATCTAAAACACCAGGAAAACACTCTCAGTACAGCTGACGTTTAAGGCTAGATGGTCCAGTGGATAGAGTGATGCGTACTTTGTTCATTTCTCTCAGGGCTGGGCAATGGAATGCAGGATTGAGTCGTGGCTAGCTGCAATTCTGTTAATGATTCAAAATCACTTGTTTCATAATTTCATTAATATACAGACTACTCGTAAAGGCTGGTACCCCAAACTGGATGAGGACGAAATTGGTCTCTGAGGCTTCATGACCACATATATCCTTGCACTAGTGAAAACATGTTCAGTACTTCTGGCGCCTGGTGTTTAAGTACTGATGGTCCAGTGGATAGAGTGATGCATAGTTTGTTCAGGACTCACATGGCTGAGCATGGAAATGGTGGATCAAGTACTGGCCAGTTGCAGTTCTGTTAATGATATATATATATATATATATATATATATATATATATATATATATATATATATATATATATATATATATATATATATATATATATATATATATGCAAAGAGTCACTTCCTGAGGTGCACACCCTCTTTTGACAACCTAACACTCGATAAATATGATGCACACCTGAGATCGACGTTTAAGAAGACACTGAAACTGCCACTAGAAGATCAGCAATAGGATCAGGCAACTCTCCCAGTGCGACTGGGAGGTATAGGGGTGCGCAAAGCGCCCCTATACCTTAGGTTTGATTTTTACCTGCATTTCTGTCTTCGCGGTAGGGGCTCAAGACATAAGGTTCACTGAAGCAGCCATGTGGTGGGACACCCTTGCAGACTCCTCCGGTAGATCAGCTCCTCACAAAGAGCACAAACAGTCCCACTGGGTCAAACCGATCTTGGAAAAAATAGCCAACGTAATGATCACCAGTGCTTCAGGATAGGGCAAAGCTCGTCTCCTAGCGGCGAAGTCACCACACTCAGATTTCCTTCTAGCTGTGTCTAATTCCTCCTTGTGCACTTGAATCAACCCACAGGACACTGGGGATTTGTGTTGCTCTTCGTCTAGCCGCCCCCATCCTCACCGAGCATAGGTATATTTGCGGCAGGGCGACAGCTGATCAATTTGAACTTCATGGTCTCGTGTGTCACACATCAGAAGGGAAGTATGCCAGACATGAGGTCAACGACATCGTAAAGAGATGCCTCGCCACATCCGATTGCCCAGCCCAACGGAAACCACAAGTGCAGAGGTCTGACGGAAGTCAAAAGTGTCCTGATGGAGCCACTATGCTACCCTGGAAGGATGGAAAGCAGATTGCCTGGGATTACACCTGTGCCACCACATTGGCAGACACCTACATCTCATACTCCGTAGCTGAAGGGGGTGGAGCTGCCAGCCACAGGGAGACCCAGAAGACCCGCAAATATGAAGGCCATGCCCCTTGCTATAATTTCATCTCCAATAGGGTCGGAGACACTTAGAGCATGGGACTAGTGTGCTCTGAAGTTCCTCAAAGAGCTGGGTGAAAAAATCATCATAGAAACCAAGGACCATAGGGCGGCCAGCTTCGTCTTTCAGAGACTCAGTGTTGCGATCCAGAGGGGAAATGCCTGCAGCATTCTGGGCACGTGGCCCACATCTGGGGAGCTGGACGAAGTATTAGAGATGTAGCTCTGAGTGGTTATCTATGTTGTTTTACTCTCTGTTGTATTACTGTGAATGTTTTGTTCTTTTTTTTAAATAAAATATATATTTTTTATTTTTATTATCACACTGGCCGATTCCCACCAAGGCAGGTTGGCCCGAAAAAGAAAAACTTTCACCATCATTCACTCCATCACTGTCTTGCCAGAAGGGTGCTTTACACTACAGTTTTTAAACTGCAACATTAACACCCCTCCTTCAGAGTGCAGGCACTGTACTTCCCATCTCCAGGACTCAAGTCCGGCCTGCCGGTTTCCCTGAACCCCTTCATAAATGTTACTTTGCTCACACTCCAACAGCACGTCAAGTATTAAAAACCATTTGTCTCCATTCACTCCTATCAAACACGCTCACGCATGCCTGCTGGAATTCCAAGCCCATCGCACAAAAAACCTCCTTTACCCCCTCCCTCCAACCTTTCTTAGGCCGACCCCTACCCCCGCCTTCCTTCCACTACAGACTGATACACTCTTGAAGTCACTCTGTTTCGCTCCATTCTCTCTACATGTCCGAACCACCTCAACAACCCTTCCTCAACCCACTGGACAACAGTTTTGGTAATCCCGCACCTCCTCCTAACTTCCAAACTACGAATTCTCTGCATTATATTCACACCACACATTGCCCTCAGACATGACATCTCCACTGCCTCCAGCCTTCTCCTCGCTGCAACATTCATCACCCACGCTTCACACCCATATAAGAGCGTTGGTAAAACTATACTCTCATACATTCCCCTCTTTGCTTCCAAGGACAAAGTTCTTTGTCTCCACACACTCCTAAGTGCACCACTCACCCTTTTCCCCTCATCAATTCTATGATTCACCTCATCTTTCATAGACCCATCCGCTGACACGTCCACTCCCAAATATCTGAATACATTCACCTCCTCCATACTCTCTCCATCCAATCTGATATCCAATCTTTCATCACCTAATCTTTTTGTTATCCTCATAACCTTACTCTTTCCTGTATTCACTTTTAATTTTCTTCTTTTGCTCACCCTACCAAATTCATCCACCAATCTCTGCAACTTCTCTTCAGAATCTCCCAAGAGCACAGTGTCATCAGCAAAGAGCAACTGTGACAACTCCCACTTTATGTGTGATTCTTTATCTTTTAACTCCACGCCTCTTGCCAAGACACTCGCATTTACTTCTCTTACAACCCGTCTATAAATATATTAAACAACCACAGTGACATCACACATCCTTGTCTAAG